>NC_053495.1:45873915-45898915 GCF_905171775.1 Rana temporaria
TGGATATGATTATGTTATTTTTCTGTACACATTTGTTTCAGTGTTTTGTGCACTCTGCCTGACATTTTCTAAAAAGTAGCATAATATAATAATAATAATAATAATAATAATAATAATAATAATAATAATAATAATAATAATAATAATAATATAATAATAATAATAATAATAATAATAATAATAATAATAATAATAATAATAATAATAAACATGTTCTTCTTATGTTTCTTATTTGTCGTATTATTATTAATCAGAGTCTACATTTATATGTTTTTTTTTATTAGTGCACCTGTGAACCTATATGGCTATCAAACAAAAAATAAATAAAATATAGTATTTATATCATCTATCATTTTTACATAATTCAAGTATTACCAGCATTACCAGCACCCTGTGGTGCCAGCTCTATATAAAACTCCGAATTTTAATTAAATCATTTTTGCTCATAGAGATAGCTGGGAGAAAGTAGATTTTCTAATCTCTGTTATTTCATAGATTCCTATACATTTTACACATTTTACAAGAAGAAGAATTCTCTGTGTGGCAGACACTTTGGCACTCTCTTGCCCAGCAGATACCCCTGTACCCACAATCACCCCAGTAGCCTGCGCCTGACACCACCAGACCTGAAATGAAAAGTTAATGGGTGATATTTGTTTGTGAACCTCTCAGCATGGAGACTATTGTGCTGCATTGTGGGCACAATTTGGAAGGGGCAGCTGTTGGTCTTTATGAAATCACTGCAGAGGAAACTGCCTTGGAAAATACCGATCACATCTTTTTTTTTTTTTTCTGTTCAGTATTTTCATATTCTTTTATATGCCAAATGTTTTTTTTTTTTTAACTGACCCATAAGGGCTACACTTTGCACCCCAAAACAGATTTATTATTGCCATTCTGCATCCAGCTTTCTCCAGGAACTCTATTAGGGACTCCACAACCACCTTCCTATAAATACAAAGTACTGCACACCACCCGAGCCTGTGCCTATCAGAGAAAAGCGCTACTCTGCCCCATTCAGTACATATTACCGACTAGTTGTCAGTCCTGAATACAGAACGCTGATTTGCTGACTAGTCGGCGCCTCTTAATAAATTGCAATACATTAATGATTAATCTGTACCCTAATTAATAGATACTGACTATAATACAGAATTCTGCTTTACTGACTTAGCTTGCACCTCTTTAATAAATAGTAATACATTGCTGACTAACCTGCACCTCTTAGTAAATTGCATAATTAATACTGACTAGTCTTCTTCACCCGTGAATACAGAACATTGGTTTACTGACTAACCTTTTACCCCTTAATAAATAGCACTATATTACTGACTAACCTGCACCGCCTATATACTAGCACTACATGACTGACCAGCCAACTCCCCTGGCGAGCACTATATTACCGACTAGCCGTACAGAATTACTACCAGCCTGTCTGTACCCCTTGGTAAGCAGCACCACATTACTGACCAGCCTGCAGCCATGAATACAGAACTCTGATTTGCTGAATATCTTGTACCTGCGCCCCTTAGCTCTAACTAATCTTATAGTATAGTATACCCCTACAACTCAGCTATGCTTTACTGACAAGACTGAGCTTCCTTAGTAAATAGCACTACATTACTGACCAGTCTTTACCCCTGAATATAGAACTCCGACTGACTAACCTATACCCCCTGGTTCTACGTTACTGACTATCCAGCAGTGTATTGCTAACAGCACTCACAACAGGGCTTCACAGGTGGAGCTATACAATACTATACTATACTATACTATGCTATACTATACTATACTATACTATACTATACAATATTATACTATACTATACAATACTATACTATACTATACTATGCTATACTATACTATACTATGCTATGCTATACTATACTATGCTATGCTATGCTATGCTATACTATACTATACTATACTATACTATACTATACTATACTATGCTATACTATACTATACTATGCTATACTATGCTATACTATGCTATGCTATACTATGCTATACTATACTATGCTATACTATACTATACTATACTATACTATACTATGCTATACTATGCTATACTATACTATGCTATACTATACTATGCTATACTATGCAATACTATACTATGCTATACTATACTATACTATGCTATAATATACTATACTATACTATGCTATGCTATGCTATACTATACTATGCTATACTATGCTATACTATACTATGCTATACTATACTATGCTATACTATGCAATACTATACTATGCTATACTATACTATACTATGCTATAATATACTATACTATACTATGCTATGCTATACTATACTATACTATACTATACTATACTATACAATACTATACTATGCTATGCTATGCTATACTATACTATACTATGCTATACTATACTATGCTATACTATACTATACTATACTATGCTATACTATGCTATACAATACTATACTAGTATACTATAATATCTTATCATACGAGACTATACTATACTATACTATACTCTACACTTTATTATACTATAATATCTTTTCATTCGATACTATACAATACTAGACTATACTCTACAATGGTATACTATAATATCTTATCATACAATACTATACTATACAATATTATACTACTGTATACTATCTTATCATACAATACTATCCAATACTATACTATACCTGTACTATACTATAATATCTTATCATACTATACTATAATCTACAATATATTATACTATAATTTCCTACTATACTATACTATACTCTACAATATTATACTATAATATCTTATCATGCAATACTATACTATACAATACTATACTATACTATACTATACTATACTATACAATATTATACTACTGTATACTATCTCATCATACAATACTATCCAATACTATACTATACCTGTACTATACTATAATATCTTATCATACAATACTATACAATATATTATACTATAATATCTTATCCTACTATACTATATTATACTCTACAATATTATACTATAAAATCTTATCATACAATACTATACTCTACAATATTATACTATAATATCTTATCATAATATACTATACTATACAATATTATACTATAATATCTTATCATATAATACTATACTATACTATACTCTACTATTTTATCATATAATACTATACTATACTATATTCTACAATAATATACTATATTATCTTATCATACTATACTATACTATACTATACTAAGGTATACTCTACAACAATATTATACTACATTATCCTATCGTACAATACTATACTTTAATATTCTACTTAGGTGTACTCTACAACAATATTATACTACATTATCCTATCGTACAATACTATACTATATTCTACTAAGGTATACTCTACAACAATATTATACTACATTATCCTATCGTACAATACTATACTTTACTCTACTAAGGTATACTCTACAACAATATTATACTATATTATCCTATCGTACAATACTATACTATACTCTACTCGCTTATCTTATCATACTTTACTATACAATATTATACTATTATCTTTTCATATAATAGTATACTATAATATACTATTCTATACTATATACTACATTATACTTTACTATACTATTTTGTACTATACACGCCTTCCGGAGTCAGTAGTGTGACTGTAGAAGGTGTGTGTCTGCACTTGCCTTTCCATAAACTGACAATTTATCTAACTTTTTGACCTATCTTTCTACCTTCTCCTGCCAAGAAAACCTGACAGGTGCAGATTCCAAGTCCCAGCAAATCCCTGTGACTGTGGATGGCTGCAGGCTGTAATTAGCTCTTCCAATTATCCCAACACAGAAGGTAAATCCCCACAGCTCACTGACACCGGGAGAGATGATCCTTCCGATGGGATCATTCTACTCCATAATAATAATATAATCATTGCATGAATGCAGTATACCACACATATCACAGACCTATACACAGGAGATGTTTTATTAACTAAAATATATTTCTACATTGGTATTGCTCGGTTGTTCGAATCTATCTATCTGTCTGTCTATCTATCTATCTATCTATCTATCTATCCATTCATTCTTTATCTATTATCTATCTATCTATCTATATATCTATCTATATATCTATACATCCATCCTTTATCTATCTATCTATCTATCTATCTATCTATCTATCTATCTATCTATCTATCTATCTATCGATCTATTCATCTATCTATCTTGGTTGAACTATTTATTTATCTATCTATCTATCTATCTATCTATCTATCTATCTATCTATCTATCTATCTATCAATTCTTTGGTTATCTATTTATCTATACATTCATCCTTATATTATCTATTCATACATTCATTATCTATCTATCTATCTGTCTATCTATCTATCTATCTATCTATCTATCTATCTATCTATCCATTATTTTATTGTCTATCTATCTATCCATTTATTATTCTATTATCTATCTATCTATCTATCTATCTATCTATCTATCTATCTATCTATCTATCCATTCATTATTCTATTATCTATCTATACATTCATTATCTATCTATCTATCTATCTATCTATCTATCTATCTATCTATCTATCTATCTATCTATCTATCTATCTATCTATCGCTATTGTACAACTATCTCTTCTTCTACAACTTATCTATCTATACATAATTTCTATCGCTATTGTACAACTATCTCTTCTTCTACAACGTATCTATCTATACATAATTTCTTATATTATCAACTAATCTAACAATTCTCTATCTATCTATCTATCTATCTATCTATCTATCTATCTATCTATCTATCTATCTATCTATCTATCTATCTCAATCTCTTTGTACAGCCATCCTTTTCACCTATCTATACATATTTTCTTATAGTATCTATCTATCCATCTATCCATCAATTCTTCTTCTATCTATCTATCTATGTATCTATCTATCTATCTATCTATCTATCTATCTATCTATCTATCTATCTATCTATCCAATCATCTATTATCCATATCTATATATTAATCTCTGTCTTTTTGTACAACTATCAATCTATCTATACATTCTATTATTTGATTTTTCTGTCATTCTCTCTCATCTCATTCATGAATCCTCGAACAAAAGTTCTACTACTACTACCACCATTATCTATCTATCTATCTATCTATCTATCTATCTATCTATCTATCTATCTATCTATCTATCTATCTATCTATCTATCTATCTATCTATCTATCTATCTATCTGTACAACCATTCCTTTTCATCTATCTATACATCATTTCTTATATTATCTATTTGTATATCATTTTATCTATCCATCTATTTATCTTTTTTGGTTGACCTGTTTATCTATCTATCTATCTATCTATCTATCTATCTATCTATCTATCTATCTATCTATCTATCTATCTATCTATCTATCTATCTATCTATCTATCTATCTATCTATCTATCCATCGCTCAATCACAAAGATGGATGCTTCTGTCATACAGATTATAATTCACCTAAATACATTGGTCTGCATCTCTTTACTATTCTATGATGATTCTGCACGGCAGAACAAGCTTCCTATGTATATTTTGCAGTAACCTGGGGCAGGGAACCGATTTGTTGCAGTCCAAGTGATGGGAGTCTGGCGGTGAAATAAAGTCTTTTTATTACACATGGCACCCAGAAAGAGCATGGTGTATTCTGCTGGACCCAAACAACATGAATGTGTAACCCGTGCACCAGGATTCTGCCAAGGAAGATGGTGGGGAAGAACCGAACCCAAGACCCCAAACCTGGAAGCCATGATGACGTCACTTTGTCATTTCTTGGGATATTTGCAGTTGGTCACAACAAAATAAATTTTACATCTATCACAAGTTCACTTTTATTGACAAACACGTCAAACGATTTGATTATTAATGTGTCATCCCTGCCAACAATTGTAATATTGATAACTGATTGTCGTGTTACTTTTTTAAATGTTATTTATGTGCAGCAAGACCCAAAATGTAACAAACTATATATAGAGAATGTCAGGAGATAATATGACTTGTGATTCATTTCTCACACCAAAAACCCATCAGAGTGACTGAAAACATCTCTTGTTTGGGAGCCTGACCCAAGAATTATATTTCTTATTTGGAGAGCTTTCCTTATTATCAGAAAGGTTTTATTACACTGCAGATTAAAGTTCTTTTATTTCCCTGTATGTTGGTTTTGATGTGAAGTGCAAACAGGAAATTTGATATAGGAGGAAGAAAAGAATATGGTTACTGAAAAGTTACACGATAATATCTTATTTTACTGGATACATTTATTTATTTTATAGGTATAATCCGTGGATTCCATGGTATAATATAAATAATCGATCTCTGTGGTCATTATTATTATTGTTTTTATTTTTTTTCTATATAACCCTTAATTATGATATCTATAATATATATCTAGTTATTATTATTATTATTATTATTATTATTATTATTATTATTATTATTATTATTATTATTAGTAGTAGTAGTAGTAGTAGTAGTAGTAGTAGTAGTAGTAGTAGACAGAGCTTTTGTTCAGGGATTTGTTAAAAACAAAATAGGAATAATATCATTATTAATAATAACAATTATAATAATAACTACTATTATTATTATTATTATTATTATTATTATTATTATTATTATTATAGTAGTTATTAATATTATTTGCATTATTATTAGTAGTAGAAGTAGTAATATTACTACTACTAGACGTAGTAGTAGTAGTAGTAGTAGTAGTAGTAGTAATACTACTTCTACTACTACTAATAGTAGGTATAATATAAATAATCGATCTCTGTGGTCATGTAAAAAAAAAAGAAAATTATAAAAATTAAAACGAGAGTTTAACTTTATTTACTACTACGTCTAGTAGTAGTAGTAGTAAATAAAGTTAAACTCTTGTTTTAATTTTTATATATATATTTTTTTTTACATGACCACAGAGATCGATTATTTATATTATACCTACTATTATTAGTAGTAGAATTAGTATTACTACTACTACTACTATGTCTAGTAGTAGTAATACTACTTCTACTACTAATAATAATGAAACTAATATTAATAACTACAATAATAATAATAGTTATTATTATTATTATTATTATTATTATTATTATTATTATTATTATTATTATTATTATTAATAATAATAACATTATTCCTATTTTATTTTTAACAAATCCCTGAACAAAAGCTCTTTTTACTACTAATACTAATAATAATAATAATAACTATATATATATTATAGATATCATAATGAAAGGTTATAGAGAAAAAAATAATAGCAATAATAATAATAATATAGATAGATAGATACATAGATAGATAGATAATTGTGGTAGTAGTAGTAGTAGTATAACTTTTGTGCGAGGATTCATGAATGAGATGAGAGAGAATAGCAGAAAAATCAAATAATAGAACTAATATATTTTTTATTATTATTATTATTATTTTAATTCTTGGTTTCTCTTCTCTTTATTCTCTTTATTCATGAAACCTCAGTCAAAAGTGTTTTCACACCATGTCTGTTTGTTTATTTGTTTGTTTGTGTGTTTGTTTGTTTTTAACTGTGCATTTTCAGAGCTGTTTAGTTGCTCTGGATAACAATTCTACTTCTGCTCCTGTTTTCATCAATCATCCTCATCTTCATGGTCCTATTAATGAGTATATAACACACTGGCATGATTTTCCTACCTCCCCCGAGCCCAGAAGTGTAATAATAGTCAGCCCTGGAAAGTCTCATCAATGAACCTATAACATGATGGCTGCAGGAGGCAGTGAGGTCCTTCTACTTTATAACTGATACTGGCAGAAAATCTGGTTGCTATGGGCAACACAGACACTATTTTTCCCTAGAAAAAAAATCCAACATCAATAAAGGATACCCAAGGACATAGGGATGTGTGCTGGGGTGACCTCTGCTTTAAATAAAGGGTTCAAAGGCGTTTTAATCAGGAGCCCTGTAATTTTCCACCTACAATCAGCGCCTAGATGAAAAGTCTCCCTGTCTTCCTACTGTGTGGTTGCGTTTGATTTTGTGCCCCATACATACAAAAAGTAGTCTTTTCCATGATGTGTCTGCTTTTACATGCAGACTGCCAGCAAGAAAATGTTTTAGAGTGGGTGGGGCATGGAATGGAGGAGGAGGGGAGTTAGTATTTTTTTAAATTTTAAATATTATTAAATAGTATTATATAATGTTTGCTAAAAAAAAAATAACAGTTGTTATGACTTTTGGTTGAAATTTCGTTTCTATTTCTATCATTATCAAAATAGTGAATTAAATATAATGCAAAATAAATATATTTATGTGTGAGGTATATATATACATATATATAGATATATATCTATATAGATAGATAGATAGATAGATAGATAGATAGATAGATAGATACATCTACCTATCTATCTATATATCTATCTATCTATCTATCTATCTATCTATCTATCTATCTCTCTCTCTCTCTCTCTCTCTCTCTCTCTCTCTCTCTCTCTCTCTCTCTATATATATATATATATATATATATATATATATATGTGTGTGTGTGTGTGTGTGTGTGTGTGTGTGTGTGTGTGTGTGTTTGTGTGTGGTTCTAATTATGTAGTCTTTCCCTGTGCCCTTTAAAATAAAAATATGAAATGTGTTAATTAAAAAAAAGAAATCTCTTATTGTAAAAAAAAAAAAAAGTACAGCAGGCATTGCATTACATACTGCTGGTGGTGGAGAGGTATTGTGAATAGTATTTATATATTGGATTGAGTAGGAGAGCAAAGTGAATGATTCAATTATAGTAAGTACGAAGTTCCCTTTTTTCTCTGATTTTAGGACCTCTAGGAGAACAGCGCTGTCATTAGCGCTATTTATTCCTTGATTGACAGGCTGTAGTTTAAGAGAGGGTAAAGGGCAACGAAACAGGCTGAGACCACCTGCATATAGTTATAGTGTTTGTGTGTGTGTGTGTGTGTGTGTGTGTGTGTGTGTGAGTATATATATATATATATATATATATATATATATATATATATATATATATAGTACATTTTGTATTTTAATATTTTTAAATATTTTATATAATTTTTTTGTTAACTATATATATATATATATATATATATATATATATATATATATATATATATATATATATATATATATATATAGTACATTTTGTATTTTAATATTTTTAAATATTTTATATAATTTTTTTGTTAACTATATATATATATATATATATATATATATATATATATATATATATATATATATATATAAAACAAAAAATAAATATAAATATATATATATATATATATATATATATATATATATATATATATATATATATATATATATATATATATATATATATATATATATAATCAACTGGCTATAGTAGGGGGTAATACTTTTCAGAATTGTATTAAATATTAGCCATAGATTGGCCATAGATTGGCCACTGAGCAGAACACTGTTGCAGTACATGGCTTATCATGGTATTAATTAAGTTTTACATATTTCATCTTCCCCATTGTGCACAGACAAGGGTATAGACCTTTTCCTAAATGTAACACATAAGGAGTAAACTCAAAAAATACAAATTCTTCCTTATTTGTTTGCCATGTATAGTCCAGCCACATCACTGGGATAAAAAAAAAGGTTTAAAAAATAGAGGCATACCAGATATTTAAAAAACAATTTTTTTAATGCAATGTTTTGGAAATATGCAATTTTTTTTTACACAACATATAAAAGAGCATGGAAATACTGTCACATTGAATCAGGTTATTAAACCTCAACTTTTCAAGCTGTTTAAAAAAAATATCAGAGGCAATGTCAAATGCAAAAAATAGTAGTTTATTAGGCAACATGGACAGTTACCCTTGCTTATTTGATCTGTGTTTTACTATAGGAATATTTTGGTGCATATAAGCAAATATTAAAAAAAAAAAAATTCCAGCTAAAGTCACTTACCTTCCCTGGACATACAAAATATTCTTATAGTAAAATCATCCTATCAACATCATAGATCAACAATCATGTTTAAGACAATGAAGCCAAATCTATGTTTTGTAAGGGTACAATATCAAATTGAAAAGCAGCTCCTGTCTTGTACATCTTTTTTATATTTAAAATACAAAATTTAGCAAAGTTAAAACAGGTACAAGACAAAGTTAGAAATGTTGGTGTTGCTTAATATATATATATATATATTTACATACACACATGAACAAAACAAATTTCATATTAAATATAAAGAACAGATAATATTAGAGAATTGTCTACTAACCATTGAGTCACTCTTGTTCTTTACTGTATCTTCAGACGAATTTAAAAAAAATAAAAGGAAAACAAAAAATTGCTGGAATTTGCAGTTTAAGTGCTTTATTCCATATATTAAAAATCCACATTCTGGAATCAGAATAATTAAAACGAGCAAAGTCTACCAGTGAGAGGGCAAGGTGCCCTGAAATCCCACAGTGCAAGCACAGGAACCTCTCTGGGGAGGTGCTGATAAGTCAGAGACAAGTCATCATGCTTAGAGCTTATTGGGACTGGACAGTTGGTAAATGTTTCTTTGCTCTTAGGTAGATCAGTATGCTCCTTATATTCCACTATAGACATTTATCCTTCTGATGATAAGTGTCTATGAGTTCTCTATGAGTCTGCTATTTGGCTGTTTTGCCCAGGCACCGTAATGGGGTCCTTTACTCCTCCTGATTAATTTCGCAGGGTGAATGGAGGTCCTCAGTCTGTTTTTCTGCCTCCTTTGCCCTCTCCTGTTCTGAAAGCTGTTCGCTGGTTGGGATGGAATTTTTCTTAGGACGACCTTTGGGTTTCGTTGGTGATTCAAGTCCCCCACCTTGCAAAACCTTAATAAAAAACATATGTACGTTAGCAGGATATAGCACATGTAGATATATTAAAACCAGCACAGATACATCAGCTCTTTTCATGTGTGTTCTTTAGAACTAGAAAACATTACGGTATTTGTGTTTGGTCAATTACACCAAAGGTTCTCTACTACTGGTACACATATCCAATATCCCAGGAAATTATGTGATCATTACATAAATACATTAAGTAAATTGTAAGAAATGAATCTGATTGGTATGAATGACAAAAATAACTTTTCTCAATCTTTGCGTATATGGACCAGGAGGTATTCAAAGTGTTCAGTTATGAGTACATATGTCACCAATAAACTCTAAAGCCTCATACACACGATCGGATATCTGATGGACACTAATCCGATGCATTTTTTAGTCGGACATCTGATGGAGCTGACTTTCATCAGTCTTGCCTACACACCATCAGTCCATCACCAAAAATCCGACCGTGCCAAAACGCGGTGACATAAAACACTACGACGTGCTGAAAAAAATGAAGTTCAATGCTTCCGAGCATGCGTCAACGGACTTCCACACAGACGATTGTTTTTTTAAATTTAAAACATGTTCTATTTTTTTTCACTGATGAAAAACAAATCGATGGGGCCCACACACGATCGATTTGTCCGATTTAAACAGTCTGTTTTCATCTGACAAACCGATTGTGTGTACAGGGCTTTAGGCTCCTTGCACACTGGGCTTAAAAAAACATCTGTTCTCTTTGGAGAAAAAAAAACGTCCATATAGAGCATTTTTCTGTACAAAGTTTAGATGAGTTTAGGAGAGTTTTACGTTTTTTCTGCCAGTGAGCTCCAATCAGAAACACGAATGATAAGGCTCCATGCACACTGTAATAAAACAACGTTGCTTCTACAGGAATTTTGTGTTCTGCCTGTAGAAGCAACTCAATGTTACCCTTTGTGTCCATACACATTAGGACATTTACAGGCATATTTTTGAGAACAACGGGCCAAATCCACAAAAGAGATACGCAGGCGGAACTGCTGTTCCGCCTGCGTATCTCTGTGCCTAACTTTGGGAGCGATCCTCAAAAGGATTTTTCCCAAGTTAGGCAGAAGATCCGACATCCGTAATTTAGTTACGCTGTTGAATCTTCGGATGCAGTACCGCATCCGCCGCTGGGGGCATTTCGGGTCGAAATCCCTCCTTGCGTATGCAAATTAGTAGTTACGGAGATCCACAAAGCTTTAGGCATTGTGTGATTTGCGTAAGTTACGAATTTGCTTGCGCAAAACTAAGGTTGGTTTTATATGGACTAACTTTAGTAGACCATGCAAAACCATACCTTTTTTTCAATCGCCGCGTTTTTTTTTAAAATTTGATTTTTTTTTCCTGTCGTGTAACTTTTTTTTTCCCGTCGCAACTTTACGAACCCGTCGCTATCCACAAAGCCCGACGTAAACTACGTATGCGCGATGCACGTCGGGAAAAATGACATCACACGCATGCGCAGTCCGTCCGGCGCGGGAGCGCGCCCTAATTTAAATGGGAATCGCCCATTTTAATTAGGGATCGCTTAAGATGCAAGGAGATCAGCTACACTGGCGCAATTTTAGAGGTAAGTGCTCTGTGGATCGCTACCTAAAATACTAAAATTGCACCAGTGTAACTTTTCTGCCTAAAACTAAAATCCGCAATTTCTTTGTGGATTTGGCCCAACTTTTAGAGGCAGGAAAAAAAACTTCTCATTTGCGTTTCTGATTGGTGCTCACTGGCAGAAAAAAACATAAAACTCTAAACTTTGTACAAAAAATGCTCCATATGGACGTTTTTTACTCCAAAAAGAACAGACGTTTTTTTAAGCCCAGTGAGCCTCAGGCCTCGTACACACGACCGAGTTTCTCGGTTTTGCCGAGGAAACCGGTCGTGTGTACACTTTTCAACGAGGAAACCGCCGAGGATCTCGTCGGGCCAAAAAGAAAGCATGTCTTCTTTTTCCTCGACGGGAATGGGAAAATTTGGCTCGCCGAGATCCTCGGCGGTTTCACAAGGATCTCGACGAGCAAAACGATGTGTTTCGTCCGTCGAGTTCCTCGGATGTGTGTACGAGGCTTTAGGGTTTCTTTTTTCTGCCTCTCGTTGATCTGAAAGTATGCCTGTAAACGTCCTAATGTGCATGGACACATAGGATAACATTGAGTTGCTTCTACAGGCAGAACACAAAACTCCTGTAGAGGCAACATTTTTATGACAGTGTGCACTAGTAAAAAAATTTAAAAAAATTGCAAATATTAATATAAAATTTATGTGAAGGCAGGAAAAACTGACACTGCTAAAACATATTTTGCAAAGCCAAATGATATGCCTACAGCTTCAGGACACTTCAGTGTATGTGCTAATAAAATGAAAGGAAAAAAAAGCAAAGGAAAGTAAATGAAAGAAAATGAAAAACGAAAAGAAAATCAGGGCTAGTGTTATAGGGTAACTGAGACTAACACGGACTTAAAGGGAGCTAGAGAGCGAGAAATTGTGTGTAGGCAATAAAAGAAGGGAGGAACAAAAAGAAGGAAGGATGAGTTGGTTAATAAAAGGTGATGAAGACTGGGATGGAGAGGAAAGATGATGGAAGATAATTAGATAAAGAGGGATGGGAAAGAAAGTCTCAGAGGTAAATACACAAGGGGGAATAGAGAAGTTGAACAAATTAAATATATTGGACATATAGGGTCAATTTTAAAAAAATGTTTGCTTCATTAGGCCTGTTATTTGGTTTATGTGGCATGTTATGTAGTTGCTGTGTAAGGATAGCCAACTCTCAAAACTCAATCTTCTTGCAAAATTATACTTTTTCTACAACTAGCAGTATAAATTAGCATGTTAGGCATTATTTTACCTACTCAGGAGTGTAGAGCATACAAAAAAATAAATAAAAAATGTAACTCGAATTAGCTATGGTTTACGGATTTGAATGCAGTTCTATTGTTTTCAATGGTGTTATTCACACAAATGTGCTACATTCAGATCCATTGCCAAAAAAAATAAAAAAATCTGTTTCTAAATGCATTTTACGCTGTGTGAATGCACAAATACACATATACATAAATGCAAAACGTGCATTCTGGGAGTGAAGACAGAGCAGGAGGATAAAGAACAAGAAAGTACACATAAGGCTACATTCAGTAAAACCTTTACTAGTCATTGGGCAAGGAAGAAAATTTCCTGTTTCATGATCAGTAAATAGATTCATTTCTTAATGCATGAAAATTGTCCTGTTCTTTCTTTAAGTGGTATACGCGTTTACGTGCGTCTTCATATACAGAGCATTGAATTTCGTGTTACGGATCTGAACGCAGTGCATGTTTACGCAATTGTGTGAATGTCTATTGAAAACAATGCAGCTGCATTTAGATTCGTAAATAAAAAACGGTTGTAAATGCTCTTTTTTTTTTCAGCCTCACTTATGAGGCCCTAAATGCATCTAAACACAAACGGATCATTACACAGGAGCTTTTGTGCCAGAAAAACCATGCCTATATGATCAGTAAAATCCTTGCGGCTGTGTGCACGTAGCCCGGAATTGATAAAATATGTTTGAAATGCCATTTAGAAAGAGAAGGGCTCTTTTTATTACTCATTAGTGAGGTGTAAAATAATCATCTCTCTAATGCCCTGTACACAGGATCGGAATTTCCGATGGGATAAAATCTGATGGAATTTTCCGTCGGAATTCCGTTCAAGCTGTCTTGCATACACACATCAGACCAAATTCCAACCGTCCAAAACGTGGTGACGTAAAGCACTATGACGAGCCGAGAAAAATGAAGTTCAATGCTTCCAAGCATGTGTCGACTTGATTCTTAGCATGCATGGATTTTTCTCCGTCGGAGTTCCACACAGACGATCGGAATTTCAGATAGGATTTTTTTCCATCGGAAAAAATAAACCATGTTCTATTTCTAAACTCTGAAGGAAAAAAGTCCAATGGAGCCCACACACGGTCGGAATATCCGATGAAAAAATTCCGTCTGACTTTTTTCATCGGAAATTTCGATCGTGTATACAAGGCATAAGGGTTGCATTATGACACGTTTCTGGTGTTATCTGATGCTCATCGCACCAAAAAGAAATGGAACCAGCTTTTCCTAATTTTTACATGAATTTAATACAGTTGCATGGCACAGAAGAAAATAACCTGTAGTTGTAATTTCTAAACACGTTTTTGTTCTTCTGTACCAGTTTAAATGATTTTTTACAGTTAGAGGTTATAAAAAAAAGTTACTTCACAAAAAATTAAATGTCTCTGAACTTCCATCAATGGGGTTGTACTGCAAGCGGTTTGCTCCACACCACACATTAAAAAAGGAACTTCAGACACTTCCTTTGTTTTGGCCACGCCACCATTTTTGTCAGTCTGGCGCCTGCACAGACCCCAAAGGGCTTTTTCCCCCTCAGCACCAAAACGCTATGAAGTTTAAAAAGGAGTATACAAGTAAAAAAGGGAAGCTAAGTCAGGGGACAATTATATTTTTATAGGGTGAAGGTCCACTTTAAAGCGGAACTAAACCCATCGATTTAACAGATTTAAAAAACAGTTACATTCACATCACGTATCAGGGATGTAACTGTCACGTTGGCTGTGCTCTCAACCAAACTGTCATACCATCAAATGGCTGGTGTCATAACTGATCACATGTGCAGTATCATGGCAGTTGAAAACAGAGGCTGAGATGGCAGCTTCTGTGCCTGGAAACGATTGGATGGTTTAGTTTCTCTTTATTTTAACACAGATTTTGGGTTGTCAGGAGATGTGCTTGCCCTCCTTACACCGCATGATTTTTCCCAAATATATATATAAATCAACCTAATATTTCAGATAGTAGTTCTGCTCAGAAAAAAATTATATTGCTATTTTATAATTGCTAATGGTCCATTAGGGTTGATTTACTAAAGGCAAAAAGACTTTGCAAAGTTCAGGCGCTCCAGAGTTCAATAATGAGCAGAAGCTTTGCAAGTAAAAATGCTATTTTTTTTTTATATTTTCCTTGCACAAGATTGGGTACGCTTTGCAAAGTGAAGCTTTACCTAATTTACAAATCTCTGAAGCAACTGCATTTGCAAAGGGCAACTGCCCTTTACAAAGTGCACAGTCTATTTGCCTTTAGTAAATTAACCCCATTATCTTCAAAATGTAAATGTAAATTGCTATGTATTGCCATGCAGGTAGCAAAGATATTCCTTACATGTAGAACCTTTTTTTTTATTTATTTTTTATTTGATGAACAATGATTTCCATTGGAACCAATGCACCGCAATCACAAGCCAAGCAATTGGCTCATTGTTGCAGTGAGGGCCCATTGACTTGGGGTCCATAATACTGCCTGCCACTTACCAACTCAACATGCCACGTGGCTGCAGTGTATCTAAGGCCCTGTACACACGATCAGTCTAAACCGATAAAAACAGACTGAAGTTCAGTTTCATCGGTCCAAACCGACCATGTGTGGGCCCCACGGGTCCGTCGTAATATCCTTCAGTCGAAAAATTTAGAACTTGCTTTAAAATTGAACCGATGGATGCCTAACCGATCATCAAAACCGACGTTTAGTACGCAAAAGCATCGGTTCAAAACCCGCGCATGCTCAGAATCAAGTCGACGCATGCTTTGAAGCATTGAACTTCGTTTTTTTCAGCACGTCGTTGTGTTTTACGTCACCGCGTTGGACTCGATCGTTTTTTTAACTGATGGTGTGTAGGCACATCAGACCATCAGTCAGCTTCATCGGTTAACCGATGAGAACGGTCCTTCAGTCCGTTTTCATCGGTTTAGACTGATTGTGTGTACAAGGCCTTAGACTTCATCTACACGGGACATTGTTCAACCTCTCCTGAACGATTTAACTTGACAGCTAGAAACTGGCATCTAAAAACGCCCGTTTAGCCGCGTTTACATGCCGCGTTTAGCCGCGCTTTCGTCTAGAAGCATTTTTTATAATGAAAAACGCCTGTAAACGAAATGCTGCTAAATGTGAGTTACCACGTTTGGTGCTTGAAATAACTCTAAACACAGAATCTGAACACATTTTTTGGGGTTGCAGAAAAAGCCTCTAAATTCAACTGCCTAGAAACGGCTATAAACGACCTATAAATGACCCTGTGTACATGTACTGATAAGATAAAATATAGGAGAGTTCAGGAGCAGATGAAAAAAATGCCCAACTGCTCCTAAATGTCCGTTTACCAGCAACAGTGTACATGAGGCCTAAACAGCCCCAAACTGTATTGTAGGCTTTAGGTGGGCGGCCCGAGGGCAGTAAAACCATCGTTCAACCTCTTGCTTTTGCCACCCCCTGGCTGTCCATGTGTAAGAGGCCTAATGCACACATATCACATGGTAACCTGTGTTTGGAACAATAATTACAGCTTTTTTGAAATTGCATTTCAACAAGCAAAATTAAAAGTGGTAAAATAAGAACAGTTAAATGATTTTCTACTCTGATAATTCTGAGCTTTGTATATGGCTTTGGCCCTAAAGCATGATGAGAAGAGGGAAGGAAGAAGAAAATGGGAATAGGGCAGGAGACATGGAGTGGGACAGGAAAATATAGACTGAAGCTCATTACACACATTACAATCTCATCATACAATCTTCTTTAGCTCAACCAACAACTAAATAATCTAAAGAGCCAGCCTGATCAGATACAAATTGACTGGAGAGATCAGATGTCTCCTGATATTACATTGGTAATCTAAAGTTAATTGTATAAAGAATATATGGTCAGATTACAATGTGTAGGGTGACCCTAAATTGGAGAAAGGAAGAGAAAGCATGAAGAAAAGGAGAATACATGAAAGGAAACTACAAGAGACATGAAGAGTAAAATAGAACCAAGAGATGCTGGTAGGTTAATTGGCTCCTATCTAAATTGGTCCTAGTATGTGTATGTATGAATATGAGTTAGGGACCTTCGATTTTAGACTCCTTAATCGCGTACACACGATCGGAATTCCCGACAACAAATGACCGCGTGTAAGCTCCATCGGACATTTGCTGTCGGAATTTCCGACAACAAAAATTTGTGAGCCTGATTTTGCACTTTCCAGCTTTAGTAAATAAACCCCATTGTGTACTTAAAAGTGGGGTATGCCTGTATTGCTCAACATATATTATATATTCACATCAGTCCCTAACTCTAATGAGATCTGGTTCTCAAATTTTCTGACCACAAGTTTTGTTGTCAGAAATTCTGAACGTGTGTACACAATTCCAACGCACAAAATTCCACGCATGCTCCGAATCAAGCAGAAGAGCCGCACTGCCTATTGAACTTCATTTTTCTCGGCTCGACGTACGTCTTGTACGTCACCTTGTTCTTGACGTTCGGAATTTTCGACAACATTTGTGTGACCGTGTGTATGCAACACAAGTTTGAGCCAACATTCCGTCGGAAAAAAATCCAGGGTTTGTTGTCGGAATGTCCGATCGTGTGTACGCGGCATTAGAGTTAGGGACTGATGTGAATATATAATATATGTTATACACTGTGTAAATTGATGGTGCTATATACAGGCATACCCCACTTTTAAGTACACAATGGGGTTTATTTACTAAAGCTGGAAAGTGCAAAATCAGGCTCACTTCTGCATAGAAACCAATGATCTTCTAACCCCAGCTTGTTCAATTAAGCTTTGGTAATAAAACCTGGAAGCTCATTGGTTTCTATGCAGAAGTGAGCCTGATTTTTCCTTTTCCAGCTTAAGTAAATAAACCAAAAGTGGTGTATGCCTGTAGCTAACTGTAATAAAAAAAAAAAAAAAAGAGGGGAAAACAGAGGCAGGTTGTAGGAATGGAGATGGGGTGGCGTATAGGGCAGAAAAGAAAAAGGGGGGACAGTAAAATAGAGAATAAGATGGAGACAGGAAGAGATTGCATAAAGTAAGTGAAATCGGATGAAGGAGGAAAACTAAAGGGAACAGAAAAAGTAAAACATAATCAATCGGGGAAAACAGAGTCAAATTGCAATGCAAAGCAAATGTAACATTTCCTAGGACAGGGGGAGATACACTGGGAAATCTTATTAAATCTGCAGAGTGCTAAATCTGGTGCAAATGTGCATGCATGGTAGCCAATCAGCTTCCAACTTCAGCTTGTTCAATTAAGCTTTGAAAAAAAAATTAAGCTGCTTGGTTTCTATGCAGAGCTGCACTAGATTTTGCACTCTCCGGTTTTAGTAAATCCACCCCTTAGTGACATAGATATGAAGATTAAACAGGACAGAGTACAAAATCCACTTACAATTTTTTTCCATTTCATGCGCCGATTTTGGTACCAAGTTTTCACCTGTAGTTGGCTAAGCCCCAAAGATTCTGCCAGGTCTATCCTGAGGGTAAAAGAAAAAAAAAAGTTTACTACAAATTGGCCTTTATGATTGTTAGACAGTTGGTGGTACATTGTGAACAAATCAAACAACAAGGAGATACCAGGAAACAGCAATGGTAATATACTGTAGTTGGGAATTGGGAGCTGGTCCCTGTACATGAACAGATCTCTCACCGAAGACAACTGCTTATTAAAAATCTGTCCAATTTGCAGAATTAAATTGCCGCACTACTGGGACCTGATACATTTTTCCTCCTCATCTTGGCCAACATTACAGCATAGCCCAAGTGAGAGGGAGGAAATGTGCCCCCTTTACATGGTGAAAGTACAATTGCTGAAACATGAGGCCTTTTCCAGAATGACGGAAAATCTTTGAAAGTCAGAAAGGAACACTTTTCATTTTTATTTTTATCATTCAGCAGTTAACTGCTACATGATCCGATCATCACAAGCATTTCCCAAATTGGTCTCCTTGCTTTGATTTATAGGGTGTGTTATAAATGTTCATTTTTAAACTTGCTTTTGTGTAGTTTGAGATAATGGTGCCATTGATGCTAGAGAATCATGCAAGTGCATTTTACCACTGTAGGCCTTATTTTTTTTTAAGTGCAACATAGGCTACAGAGTATATGTGAACTGTGCCATTGATTAAAGCTGTTCCGTTTTCTTGTTTGTTTTTGTATGCAGAGTACGCCTACTCTGAGGCCTCGTACACACGACCGAGTTCTTGTTAGGCTTATCGAGGAACTCGACGAGCCAATTTTCTCAATTCCCGTCAAGGAAAAAGAGAACATGCACTCTTTTTGGCTCGTCGAGTTCCTCGACAGTTTCCTCGCTGAAAAATGTACACACGACCGAGTTTCTCAGCAAAAAACAGCAAGAAACTTGCTGGGAGATATTTTTTTGCCGAGGAAACCGGTCGTGTGTACATTTTCGTTGAGAAAACTGTCGAGAAACTCGACGAGCCAAAAAAAGAGCATGTTCTCTATTTCCTTGACGGGAATGGAGAAAATTGGCTTGTCAAGTTTCTCGACAGCCTAACAAGGAACTCGACGAGGAAAACGATGTGTTTCGCCCGTCGAGTTCCTCGGTCGTGTGTATGAGGCTTAAGGCCTACAAACAGAAGATTCTGTAACCACAATGTTGGTAAAATATGGGCGACTTTCAGAATTCCCAACTAACTCATATTGGGGGTTGATTAACAGCAGTACAGAATATACACTTTGCAAACTGAATGTTCACTGATCTTAGTAAATGGAGTTCTCCCTGTGCTTGCATGGATTTCCTCTGGGTACAATGGTTTTCTCCCATCCCCAAATACATGCTAGTAAATTAACAAGCTCCTGACTAAACTGGCCCTAGTATGTGTACTATATGTATACATGTGAGCTAGGGATCTTAGACTGTAAGCTCCTTTAGGCCAGAGAACTGTGAATGAACAATATATGAAAAGCGCTGCATGCAGTGCTATATAAATACATCAATAAATAAATAATATGTCAGAGCTGTGTTCGCTTATATCATGATGTTATGTGTTAGCAAAAATTCTGTGTCCTCCTGCACACCATTCAGTAGTGAACACAGTTTTACCATATTCAGAAACACTGAACAGTTTCCAATTACTTAGTAAAGCAACCCCAGAATGTCTATGCAATTTCAGGCCTCGTACACACGACGAGTTTCTCTGCAAAAACCAGCAAGAAACTTGCTGGGATTTTTTTTGCTAAGGAAACCGGTCGTGTGTACATTTTTCGACGGGGAAACTGTCGAGGATCCCGTCGAGCCAAAAAGAGAGCATGTGGCCCCGTACACACGACCGGTTTTCTCGGCAGAATTCAGCAAGAAACTCGATGGAAGACGTATTCTGCCGAGAAAACCGATCGTGTGTACACTTTTCGCCGAGAAACTCGTCGAGCCAAAAAGAGAGCATGTTCTCTATTTCCTCGTTGGGCAATGGGAACATTTGGCTCGACGAGTTTTCTGACGGCTGAACAAGGAACTCGACGAGCAAAACGATGTATTTTGCCCAACGAGTTTCTCGGTCGTGTGTACGGGGCCTGTCTTCTTTTTCTTCGACGGGAATGGAGAAACTTGCCTTGCCTAACAAGGAAATTGACGAGGAAAACAATTTGTTTTGCCCGTCGAGTTTCTCGGTCGTGTGTACGGGGCCTGTCTTCTTTTTCCTCGACGGGAATGGAGAAACTTGCCTTGTCTGTCCTTGCCTAACAAGGTAATCGACGAGGAAAATAATGTGTTTCGCCCGTCGAGTTCCTCGGTTGTGTCGGTCGTGTGTACGAGGCTTAACCCTAAAAAGGGGTTAACAGTAGGAATTCCATTTAAAAAAAAAAAATACCAAAAAAATTAAGATTAGCTAAACTTTGTGTAGATAATACTCCCAGCAGCTAATGGCATTCTTATTTTCATTTTCAGTATATACAGACAGTGGGGATCTGATTAAAAGCAATGGAGTACACCTCCACGTTCCTTAACCTCCCATCATATATAATAATCTCTAAGTGCAAGCATCTCCAATCACTTCAAACTGACTCTAAAAACCTTTATCGCTTGAGAATGATTCTTGGCTGTAGTATAGAGACTCTTCTTATTCTTACTGAAGCTCAGCAAATCTGACATTTAATCCACACTGTCATATGCTAATGAGCTGACTTTTACAACAAAAGTAACTCATGCTTCCCAGAACTATCTCCTGACACTTCCTAATCACCAGCAGAAGTTTACAGGGGATTTAAATGTTTATTGTGGCTTTTAAAACATTCTAAATGAAAAAAGATCATTCATATATTAACTGAAAGGGTATTTTTCTCTATGAATTGACAGCAAAGAGCTGAGTCTGGAGAACAGAAAAAAAAAATCATAAAAATTGAGTTGCTGCCCATAACACCCATTAGATATATTGCATGATTCCTGTAAGTAATAAAAGGTAGATGCTGATTTGGGACACTTGGCAAAGCCTCCATTTTTATGCCTATTTTTTCTCCAGTTTCAATTAATCTGACCCTAATGTTCAGTCTATAGGATTTCTGAAACATATTCGAGGTAAATTCATGAAAAGTGGATAAACATTAGTAAAAAAAAAAAGAACAATCAGAGTTTTGAAATCTGGAATCTAAATAGTTACTGTAGGCAATATCTCCTGTCTTATTATTAATCCAGTTATAATAATTCGAAGTCTATAGAGACTATGGTGCTGTCAAAGGTACTTTTAGCACATATCTGTATGCCTAACTGTATCCAAATACAGTAAGCAGGCCAAAGTTAAAAAACTGAACATATATACAGGCATGTCCCACTTTTAAGTACACAATGGGGTTGATTTACTAAAGCTGGAGAGTGCAAATTCAGGCTCACTTCTGCATAGAAACCAATGATCTTCTAACCCCAGCTTGTTCAATTAAGCTTTGGTAATAAAACCTGGAAGGTCATTGGTTTCTATGCAGAAGTGAGCCTGATTTTGCACTCTCCATTTATAGTAAATAAACCCCATTGTGTACTTAAAAGTGGGGTATGCCTGTACATATATATATATATATATATATATATATATATATATATATATATATATATATATATATATATATATATATATATATATATATATATATATGCAGAAGTGAGCCTGATTGTGCACTCTCCATCTAGTAAATAAACCCCATTGTGTACTTAAAAGTGGGGTATAAAGAGAGAGAGAGAGAGAGAGAGAGAGAGAGAGAGAGAGAGAGAAGAATAGTTGAAGGGTTCAGGGAAGGGGGTTCCCTGAACCCTTCAACTGTTCTTTGAATATTAGGATGATGGTACATTTCCAACTAACTTATATTTTCTAATGCTAGAGGTTCAATTTATTTATATATACATACACAAGCACATTTACACAATATCATTATATTGGTGTAAAATTAAAGTTTGCTTTACAGACAACTCAGAAAAAAAATCTTCCAGTTTCTACTGCTAACAAATAATTTGGATCCCAGAGAAAATTACTCAAGCTGCTATATTCAAATGTACTGTTTTATTATAAAGTAATTTTGTATCTCAATATTTTTAATACATTTTCAAGAGCAAAACAAAGAAAATTCCCCTAATTAATCATGAATAAATGGTTATATGGTATTATCATTATACATGGTTGGTATTGTTGTTAATATTGTTATACTATTATTTTTTTTTGTATTATTACTACTATTATTATTATTATAATTATTATTATTATTATTATTATTATTATTATTATTATTATTATTATTATTATTATTATTATTATCCTACAGTACATGGTTATAGGGTATTACCGATAAAAGGAGACGTTTTATAGCTCAGTAAAGTCAATTCTACAAACGGTTCAAGTACTTTACCGTCTTTATAATTATAACAATATGTTGCTTTGAATATAACTGTATCAATAAATATAATCACTCATCGCCAGACCCCTCTGAACATATATATTAAACAACAATTAATACATAAATTAATATTGCAATTAATATTAAACAACGTTAACGTACGGAATTTAGCATCCTATACATATTCTATTAAACCGAATTGCCGGAGCCAGAACAGCAGTTATAACATACAAGCAGTAAACAGTTTAGATGCGGAATTTTAGAATAAGCGTGTGATATTGTTATAGTTATGTTTCTGCTTGATTGGTGTGAAATGATAAATGGCACAAATCACATAGAGGATCGATTTAGCTTTAGAACAGAGATATATTTGACCGGCTACTCTATTTGAATTCAGCTAATAACGGTCGTTTTTCCTTATCATTCTGTGTAAGTTTAAACTTTCTTCTATCCATCTCTCTCTCTCTCTCTCTCTCTCTCTCTCTCTCTCTCTCTCTCTCTCTCTCTCTCTCTCTCTCTCTCTCTCTCTCCCTCTCTCTCTATATCTATCTATCTATCTATCTATCTATCTATCTATCTATCATCTGTACCTTTATCCTCCATACATCTATAATTGTCTTTCTTTTTTTTTCTTTCTGACTTTCTTTTCTTTTTTTGTTTTCCCTTTCCTGTCCTTGTACATTATGGACAGGTCAGTGTTCCCCAAAAAATGGCCCACTTTGTCCCCAAAAAAATGGCCCACTTTTTCTCCACTTTAATACTATTCTCTAATGCTATACAGATTATATATGATTTATAATCTGTATACCAGCTTATGATGCATTCATGTATGTTATACAACATGATTTACAAAAGGCCTATGATCTACTAAGCAAAAGTGTAGTGTAGTCAGTAAATTAGGTGATGATATGTTCACTTTAAACTCTTTAATTTCTCTTGCCACAGAAGCTATAAACCAAATTCAGACTAGATTTTTATTTTATTTTAAATATGGTTATGTTTGTGCTTTGGTGGTGAGTATGCGCTGTTAGCTGAAAATATAATATTAATTGAGTCGAATATTAAAAAAATAAACACCATATTGGCATTTATCCACCACCTTCTTACAAATATATTAGAAAATAATGAATGATTTTATTTTTTTACAGCGGAGTCAAAGATTAAAACGCAGAAAAAAAATTACTCTATAAAATGTATAAAAAAGTGCACCTCTCTCTCTTTTATATATATATATATATATATATATATATATATATATATATATATATATATATATATATATATATATATATATATATATATATATATATATATAAAATAAACTATATAAAAAAATCACCTGTATTATATAGATATACACATACACGTTTTAATTCCAAGAATATTAGTAAACAAATAATTTGGGCTGCGAGTATGTAATTATAAATTAT
>NC_053495.1:45903915-45961415 GCF_905171775.1 Rana temporaria
TTACAGTAAATCACCAGGTGATTGCTCCATGGCCATAAATAAGGCAAAGTGACTTCTAGAAATAGGATCTTCCCCGGCTGAGATGAGAAATGCAACAGTGATCATTACATCTAATTACATACTCCGAGCCCAAATAATTAGTTTACTTAAGGATAATATCGCAATTAAAATATGTATGTGTATGTATATGTATATAATACAGGTGCATTCCATTCTACTGGTTCGGGGAGAGAGAGAGAGAGAGAGAGAGAGAGAGCGAGAGGGAGAGAGAGGGGGGGGGAGAGAGAGAGAGAGAGAGAGAGGGGGATGAGAGAGAGAGAGAGATGAGAGAGAGAGAGAGAGAGAGAGAGAGAGAGAGAGAGGGAGAGAGAGAGAGAGAGAGAGAGAGAGAGAAAGAGAAAGAGAGAGAGAGAGAAAGAGAGAGTGAGAGAGAGCGAGAGAGAGAGAGAGAGAGAGAGAGAGAGAGAGAGAGAGATATGAGAGATAGAGAGAGAGAGAGAGAGAGAGAGAGAGATAAAGAGAAAAAGAGAGTGAGAGAGAGAGAAAGAGAAAGAGAGAGAGAGAGAGTGAGAAAGAGAGAGAGAGAGAAAGAGAAAGAGAGAGTGAGAGAGAGAGAAAGAGAGAGAGAGAGAAAGAGAGAGAGAGAGAGATAGAGAGTGAGAGAGAGAGAAAGAGAGAGTGAGAGAGAGAGAGAGAGAGAGAGAGAGAGAGAGAGAGAAAGAGAAAGAGAGAGTGAGAAAGAGAGAGTGAGAGAGAGAGAAAGAGAGAGAGAAAGAGAAAGAGAGAGATAGAGAGTGAGAGAGAGAGAAAGAGAGAGAGAGAGAAAGAGAGAGAAAGAGAAAGAGAGAGAGAGAGAGAGAGAGAGAGAGAGAGGGAGAGAGAGAGATCCATACATTCGATTGCTCTACCATGAAATAAGAAATGCCATTGCACATGTTACATCCCTAGTATGGTATAAGTTGGGTATTGCTATTGTGAATTGTAATTTTATTATATATATATATATATAGGGAAAGAGAGAGAGAGAGAGGGAAAGAGAAGGAGAGAAGAGAGAGGGAGAGAGAGAGAGAGAGAGAGAGAGAGAGAGAGAGAGAGAGAGAGAGAGAGAGAGAGAGAGAGAGAGAGAGAGATTCATACATAATGCATTTAAACAGACTACATCCTTCTATAAAATCTTATATTCAGATAAATTGTATATGTGTATCTATTTAACAGGTGCATTTTATTCTACTGTTTTATTATTATTATATTATCATCACCCTCAGATGATAATGTAGGCGGGTCTCAGGGATTTAAGTATGCTAGTGTATATACAATATATAACTTTAATTATATTAGATAGATAGATAGATAGATAGATAGATAGATAGATAGATAGATAGATAGACAGACAGACAGACAGACAGACAGCAATGCCATTGGTCAGGCTCATCCACACAGCATCTTATAACACAGTATTATTCATGGGAGAGGGGAGTAATCAGAGGACTTTTATACCCTTGGTTTTTATTTATCACAGAAAACAAACAACTGAATTATATAAAATAAAATGTAGCTATTCTGGTAGGATGAGGTGTCATATTTTAGTAAATAACATCACAAAACACGTGTATTAAAAAAAAACCCTCATTAAATAAAATGAGTTAAAAAATAAATAAAGTAATTGATGAAAAGTGAGATGTTTTGCACGATGTGTGTATAAAATTTTGTACCTTTTGGGCAGAAATATGTATCCGACAAAGAGGGCAGACGTTGAAGGAATAGGTGAATAGGTGAATAGGTGAGGAAGGATAGATGCTGAACAAGGAGCAATACTCTGCAGATGTCCATTCAGATCCATGCATATGAAAATGTTAATGAGAAGCTGAGGTGTAAAAAGGAAAATATTCCAGTCTTGAGTTTTTTTTTAGGAAAATAAATAAATATACGAACAGATTGTGTCTCCCGATATTTACATTTTAGCCCTTTTTACTTTTGTCGGGTTTAAGATGTAATTGATCAGCCAATTGCTGTTGTTGTATATATATATGTCATTACTTTTATTAGTTTACGGTACCATTTGGTTTGCAAATCAGCGTGCATGATTTTAAGGTCAAAACTAATTTTATTTCATTATAACGAAACAAACAAATGAAAACGAAAAATTGCGTTGTAAGATAATAGAAACGAGAATAGTCTAATTTCAAAATCCAGCTGATCACCTGTACAGGTCACGTGATTGAGATCTATGATCAATGCACGATCAGAGCCTCCAATGATCAATAAGACAAAAAAAATCTAAAATCCGCATTCCGAATGTGTTCTCCAAGCTTTCAATCAGCCACAGTAATGTTCTGATTTATTGTAGAAACGTCTGAAGTCAGCACAGGTTAGACAGGCGATGTTTTAGTAAATCTACCCATCTGGATACCCGATACAAATATTATTGGGTGCTTTGAAATATCCACACTTTGATATGAAGGGAGTGACTGTTGTATTATATTTATTTTTTTATTTATTTTTTATCTCCCCTATATATATTAACAATTTAATTTATGGAATTATTGTATATAAGATTGCAGCATGTATTGCTCTGCAGAGCCATCAGATTGGTGATGATGAAAATGCAATACATGTATCTGGTCTGGTTATAGTGGAAGTGATTTACTAAAGCAAAATTAATATTCATTTATCTTATACTTTAGGGTGAACCTGTCTTTAAAAAATTCATGGATTTTTACTTACACATGATTTAAAGTGGAGTTCCAACCACAATTAGCATTTTTTAAATGTATGTCCTTTCATCCTGCGTTTTATAATATAAATCGGTCACTTACTATTTTACAATCCGCCGCCGCTCCACATAGTTATTCAAAAAGAGAGTTTATAAAACTATGTCCACGCCGTTGTCATTTTGCTTGTGGGCATTGTGAAGCTCACAAGCACTTACCTTCCTGGAAGTCTTGGATGGGGAGTGATAATTGGGTAGCGCACTGCATTCTGGAAATTATGACACACATTTCCCAGGAGCATTAGAGGGAGATGATGGTCAGAATCCTAGGTGATTCAAAGGCAGATTGTGTGGGACTGCATAGAAACAGGCATTTCCAGATGAGTAAAAAAAACATTTTTTTTTTTTTAGGTCTAATTTGGGATGGAAACTCCACTTTAAATATATAAAGCGGGACTTCAATATTTTTTTCTGCCTTTGTCTTAACTTTGGATAGTAATTTATTTTTCTGACAGTAAATATCTTATACAGCACTTCCTGTTTCTTGTCTGGTTTAAAAGCCTAGGCTTATTACATCATGAACAACTCTCTCTCTCACTCTTGTGGAGTTTGCCAGAAGGGAGGGGGATGAGCCATAAGAGGCCAATGAGAGCTGCAGGGGCTGCAGAGCTGGAGTTGTGCCTCTGTGTGTCTGTGTAAATCCAGGAAGTGAACAGGCAGCAGCTTCAGCTGCCCACAGTTAAAATGGATGCAGCCAGACTCAATGAAGAGAGATTTGTGCAGGCATATTGGCAAGTACAGACTGAGTAACAGTATATATAAAATCATATGCAAAGTGGTTGGAGGGAAGCTCAGATGGCAAAGATGTTTTATTACAAATTATGTGAGCAGACTGCAGTTCCTCTTTAAGTAACACAACTTCACCTTATTTACTAAGCTAAGTGAGCATTCACTTTAGAAGACGATATTCCACACTCCTTTGTAAATCAATTCCAGTGGCTATTAAGCTTTCCGTGTAGGTCCCAGTAAGCAATGGGATAGATGATTAACCCAGGGTCCCTTAGTGCAATGGTGGGGGAGTTAAAGGGTTCCTTGAACAATAGTATTTGGAGATGATTTGTAAGTGACACAAATGGAATACAGTGTAACAGCATTCAGAGGTTGGTAGTACATAACACAGAGTGCAGAGGTCAGGAGTAAGTAACACAGAGTGCAGAGGTCAGGAGTAAGTAACATAGAGTGCAGAGGTGAGTAGTATGCAAGAAAGAGTTCAGAGATCAGCGGCAACTCAGAGTCAGAGAATATGTAACGCAGAGTGCAGGGGTTAATGTAACACACATTTCATAGGTAAGCAGTGCAGAGGTCAGGAGTAAGTATTGCAGAGTTCAGAGGTCTATAGTATGTAACACAGAGTACAGAGGTTAGGAGTAAGTAACATAGAGTGTAGAGGTCAGTAGTATGTAATGGAGAGTTCAGAGGTCATGGAGTAAGTAATGCAGAGTGCAGAGGTAAGTTGTAAGTAATCCAGAATCAGAGGTCAGTAGTATGCCATGTAGAGTGCAGGGGTCAGTAGAATGTAATGTAGAGTTCAGAGGTCATGGAGTAAGTAATGCAGAGTACAGAGGTAAGTTCTAAGTAATCCAGAGTCAGAGGTCAGTAGTATGTCATGTAGAGTGCATGGGTCAGTAGTATGTAATGTAGAGTACAGAGGTCATGGAGTAAGTAATGCAGAGTGCAGAGGTCAGTTGTAAGTAATCCAGAGTCAGAGGTCAGTAGTATGTTAGAAGAGTTGCAGGGGTCAGTGGTATGTATTGTAGAGTTCAGAGGTCATGGAGTAAGAATGCAGAGTGCAGAGGTCAGTTGTAAGTAATCCAGAGTCAGAGGTCAGTAGTATGTTATGTAGAGTGCAGGGGGTCAGTAGTATGCAATGTAGAGTTCAGAGGTCATGGAGTAAGTAATGCAGAGTTCAGAGGTCAGTTGTAAGTAATCCAGAGTCAGAGGTCAGTAGTATGTTATGAAGAGTGCAGGGGTCAGTAGTATGTAATGTAGAGTTCAGAGGTCATGGAGTAAGTAATGCAGAGTGCAGAGGTCAGTTGTAATTAATCCAGAGTCAGAGGGTCAGTAGGTATGTTATGTAGAGTGCAGGGGGTCAGTAAGTATGCAATGTAGAGTTCAGAGGTCATGGAGTAAGTAATGCAGAGTTCAGAGGTCAGTTGTAAGTAATGCAGAGTCAAAGGTCCGCAGTATGTCATGTAGAGTGCAGGGGTCAGTAGTATGTACCATAGATTTCAGAGGTAAGTAGTATGTAATTCACAATGCAGAGGTCAGAAGTACTCAAACAAAGTGCAGAGGTCAGTAGTAACTAATACACATTAAATCCATCAGCAAACATACCCCCTTTCAGCAAAAGAATCTGCCTCTCTAAGCAAAAAAATACCCAAAGCACAAATTCCCGCATCCCTCTAAAATTCACTCACCAGACCTCAAATGCATTGGCACCTGGTACTGTGAGCAAAGCCATGATGTGTCAGAGCAAGACCTTTCTCAGCCCTGTAATCCCTATTGCACACTGATCCGAGGTTGTGAATCTGTGGGCAGGGTCGAAATTGGCAAGTACCATGATGGAGGTGTGATCTGCCGTCACATGGCTGAAAATGTCAGGTAGGTTGCAGATGACCTGTTGCTGGCCCCAAATCTAAAGCAAAGTCTCATATTATATTATTATAGTAATAATCTATAGCTATCCTTTTTTAGCAGCACAAAACAGTGGTGTAAGTGAAAGGTTTGCTACTGATAGGGTCAATTTTTCTTAAAGTATATCTATAAACTATTCTTCTTATTCCTCTTATTTGCTCATGTTTGGTCTGTTAAAGAAGAACTACAAATTATAAATAGTGCCAATCTTCCTTTGGAAGAAATGCTTACAGATCCAAATCAAAATTTGCATTGAAAACCTTTTGTTTTATTTGTTTGATAAGTGAAAAAAATACCTGAAATTCAGAGCTGTCCCGTGTCATGTCGGGGAGAATCGTGTATCCAGGGCCGCCATCAGGGGGGTACAGGTAGTACACCTGTAAGAGGCCCCCAGGGCCCCAGGTGGCAACCCCCCCTTTTTTTTATTTATTTTTTATAAAAAATTTAAAAAAATATGATATTTTTTTTATTTTTTTTTTATTAAAGGTCCACATATTTTTTCTGGAGGTCCCCAGAAGCCCGGATTGACAATCCCCCTTTTTTTTTTTTATAAAAAAAAATCTTTTTTATATATATTTTTTTATTTCTTTTATATTTTTTTTTATTTCTTATATATATTAGATTTATATTTATATATATTGATTTATATATATATATATATATATATATATATATATTATTAAAGGAGGTCCCCAGGGCCCCAAGATGGCAACCCCCCCTTTAAAAAAATATTATATATATATTTATATATATATATATTTATATTTCATATATATTTTTTATTTCTTTTTATTAAAGGGCCCAGAGGTCCCCAGGGCCCGGATGGATACCCCCCTTTTATCATATATATTTTTCTTTATTTCTTCTTTTTTTTTGTAAAGCCCCCCCCCCCCCTTTTCACACTGGGGCCGCGGCTGTGTATAGCGCTACACGTCGTTCGTTTTTAATGAATAGGAGGCGTTTTTCAGGTGCTTAGCAGAGGTTATTTCCAGCGCTAAAGCGCCTGAAAACCGCCTCAGTGTGAAGGGTCCTAAGCGCCATAACACACTATCAGTTTTCTTGCAGGATTTTTCTCTTCAGGTTTACCAAAACCATTGTAGTTCAAGGGCCTGCTCATTGCATACAAATTTTAAACTCTTAAGGTTTGACCTCATAATAGATGGTTTTGGTAAACCTGAAGAGAAAAACCTGCAGGAAACTGATAGTGTGTATGGGGGCTGTAGCGTCCATGTGGTAGTGATAGTGGTGGGATTTGAAGTGGTTGTACCCAGTGATGTGTACTGGCCTCAGGTGTTACTCAGCAAAAAGAAAAATCCTCCTACATACGTTGTACCTGTTATATGCAGTCTGCTCTTCTCTACATCCATTCAAAAGACAAGAAAGTATAAGCTTGTCTGAGCTGTCAGAAAAAAAGAGCTGACATTACACATACAGAGCTCAGTGAGCAGGGTATGACAGCTGATTGGAGGGAAGGGACACCCCCCCCTTCACATAGCACGCAATAAACAGAGCTGAGGCTGTCAATCAGCTGGAGACGCCATCCCTGTCACCTTTTCTCTCTTGGTGTCAGGAAAACTTGTCAAAAAAGATTCATGCAGTGGCAGTGCGTCTATAGAGGGCGCCGGAGCGCCGCCCCCCTCTGGCTCTCGCAACGCCACTGATTAAAATAACACAGGATTTATGCATTGCATGAATCTATGTTATTGTTGGCGCTGCCGCCGACTATTTCAGATGGCCGGATGGTGAGACACCTGAATAACGGCAGCTGGTTGGCTGTGTGGAAGTGCCTATCAGAGCCAACAGCACTGATAGGCTTTCCGAGTACAGCTCTCAGGCTGTATTTGGCTTCTGGAAATTTATCTAAGGGACGTACGGAGGGTGCGTTCCTTGGATAAGACTGACAGGCGTCTCAGCCAATCAGGTTCACCGGTTCTTACCGGTAACCTGATTAGCTGAAGCATCATCGAGGGCGGGAGAAGACATCGAGGGACGTGGAAGGAGGATGGCTGACCCCCAGAAAGGTAAGTGCAGTGCGGGGGGGGGGGCATTTTACAGGGGACAGCGGCAACAATGGGCACAGTGGCGACAATGGGCACAGTGGCATCAATGGGCACAGTGGTGACAATGGGCACAGTGGCATCAATGGGCACAGTGGCGACAATTAAAGGGCACAGTGGCATCAATTGGCACAGTGGCGACAATTAAAGGGCACAGTGGCGACAATTGGCACAGTGGCGACAATTAAAGGGCACAGTGGCGACAATTGGCACAGTGGCGACAGTTGATGGGCACAGTGGCTGCGTTTGATGGCATAGCACAGAGGCTGCGTTTGATGGCATGGCACAGTGGTGACAATTGATGGCACAGTGGCTGTGTTTGATGGCATGGCACAGTGGTGACAATTGATGGCACAGTGGCTGCATTTGATGGCATGGCACAGTGGTGACAATTGATGGCACAGTGACTGCATTTGATGGGCCCAGTGGCTGCATTTGATGGGCACAGTGGCCGCATTTGATGGGCACAGTGAGGCTGCAATTGTTTTTTTTTAGTTTGCGCCCCCCCCAAAAAATTTGAGCACCAGCCGCCACTGGATTCATGCTGATAGCATAGGAATGAGGCAGCAGACAGAAATGGCACTTAGTGCTCTGGATTGAGAGAAGAACACACTATAACAGAAAATGCTTGGCTCATATTTCATGTCTGAGGTTTACCACCACTTCCAGTTGTTTCACAAAAGAAAACTGAGCAAGGCTGCACATTTCAGTCATCAAAACACAGAGTGGGGTGAATTCAATAAATATGCTTTGCCACTTTTCTGGCAATAATTTCTCTTGTTAATATGTTGCACCTAATCCAGAAAACAACTACGACAGCTTTGGTTTTGCCAGCGACTAGGGTTGCCACCTGTCCAGGATTCACACGGGTTTTGAATCATGTGTCCGTGTTTCAGGCGGACTGACCAGGCTGTGGCTCCTTAAGCAACCAAGATAGTCGCACACAAATCTGTTGGCGCCCAGAACCTGTGGGCGGCTCTCTGGGGGGCAGGTTTGGCATCACTGGGGTGCAGGGTGATGATGTAAGCAACAGCAATTTTGCCACACCCACGTTTTGCTGTGGCACGCTATGTGCACTGCATTACTATTCTCCTCGGAGCACCCAAAGGTGTTCCAGACCGCTAAAGTGTTCGGGTTTGGCTTGAAGAAAAGGTGGCAACCCTATGAGACTAATCTGGTCCACATCTACTTTGTGGTGCAACACCTTCGCCACATTCAGTTACCTGAATTTGGCTCATGCTGCGCCACTTTTAGAATGCACGTGAGGCACGCAAAATCAGTCTGTGCCAGTCTTTATGAATTCCAGGCGATGTGTTGTCAGCCCACAACAAGAACATTGCAACATAAGCAATGCTGCTAATGCTCAGAGTCCTAATGTTATAAATAAGTGGTGTTCACATCGCTGTGCTATTTTGCAATGCGATTTGGAAAATATGACCTGTCTGATTTGCTTTTCATTTCTACAGCCTTGTAAGGTCTACAGAAGTCTATGGCAAAACATGGAAAAGGATCATTTGTGTGTTTTGCCAGCCTTATCAATCTGACTGCTGACTAGTAACGCCCCATTTGAAAATGCACTTAAAATGAAGAAAAATGCGCTTTAATGCATCATGTGATTACATGTTACAATGCGCATTGCCAAACAAAATTGACATCCTTTTTTATCCACAAATAGAGATTTCTTTTGGTGGTATTTGATCACCTCTGTGGCTTTTATTTTTTGCGCTATAAACAAAAAAAGAGCGACAGTTTAAAAAAAATGCATAATTTTATAATAAATATCTCCACAAAAAATATATAAAAAAACAAATTTCTTCCACATCTTAGGCCGATACGTATTCTACATATTTTTGGGCCAAAAAATCGCAATAAGCGTTTATTGATTGATTTGCGCAAAGGTTATAGCATCTACAAAATAGGGGATAGATTTATGACATTTTAATTATTATTTTTTTACTAGTAATGGCAGCGATCTGCGATTTTTATCATGACTGCGACATTGCGGCTGGACAGATCGGACCCTTTTTGGGACCATTGACATTTATACAGCGATCAGAGCTAAAAAATATCCACTGATTACTGTATAAATGTCCCTGGCAGGGAAGGGGTTAAACACTAGGGGGCGATCAAGGGGTGAAGTGTGTTCCCTGGATGTGTTCTAACTGTAGGGTGGATGGGCTCACTAGAACATGACACAGATCGCTGCTCCCGATGACAGGGAGCAGTAGATCCCTGTCATGTTGCTAGGCAGAACAGAGAAATGCCTTGTTTACATAGGCATCTCCCTGTTCTGCCTCTCCTCGCCACAATCGCGAACATCGAGTTTCGCGGGACCCGCGGGCACGTTCCCGCTAGAATTTCAAAGGGGCGTCTGAGTACGCACTTTTGCCTGCCCGTGCCATTCTGCCGACGTAAATCGGCATGCGACGGTCGGCATGTGGTTAATTATAGCTGACATAGCGAATCACGAAACGCGTCAGCTATTTGCTTCTGCTTTTTCCCTGCTGAATTGTGATTTTAATTAGTATGAACAATAAAGGTGATTTTTAGATGTGGGGCTGACCACTTTTTTCAGCTTTAAAGGGTCACTAAAGGAAAAAAATTTTTTTGCTGAAATGACTGTTTATTGGGTATAGAGACATAAAAGTTAACTGATTCCTTTTAAAAATGATTAAAAATTGAATTTAATCTATCATATAATGTGCCTCTAGTTTCACTTTGGTTTTAAATGTACATACATGAAGTTCCGGGTGAGAGGTGAGTCGGGAAGACTCACAGAACAAAAACAAACAAATCCAGGGCAGTGTTTTGTTTTTAAAATGAATCTGATTGGTTCTGAGGAGTTTTAGACACACAGTAATGACAGCTTAGACCACCGTGAGGAAGCTCCCAGTACGATGGTTATAAGGAAACAGGCAACCAGGAAGTGTGGAGATCAGAGCAGAATTACAGCAAAAACGAACAATGAGGACATGAAACCAGTACTGCAGTAAGGTAAAGGAAGCTATTTAGCTAAAAAAATGTTTTCCTTTAGTGACCCTTTAACCACTTAAGGACCCATTCACGCCAATATATGTCGGCAGAATGGCACGGCTGGGCACAATCACGTACCTGTACGTGTCTCTTTAAGCCCAGCCGTGGGGACACGAGTGTGCCGCCGCCAGCGCGCTTGCGACCCAGTTCAGAGCTCCGTGAACGTGCCAACGGGACCCGCGGGTCTGATCGCCGCTGGTGTCCTGCTATCGGTCACCGGAGCTGAAGAACGGGGAGAGCTGTGTGTAAACACACCTTCCCCGTTCTTCATTGTGGCAGTCTCAGTGATCTTATGTTCCCTGATATAGGGAAAGACGATCACTGACGTCACACGTCCAGCCCCGCCCCCCTACAGTTAGAAACACATATGAGGTCACACTTAACCCCTACAGTGCCCCCTAGTGGTTAACTCCTAAACTGCAATTGTCATTTTCACAGTAAACAATGCATTTTTATAGCACTTTTTGCTGTGAAAATGACAATGGTCCCAAAAATGTGTCAAAATTGTCCGATGTGTCCGCCATAATGTCGCAGTCACAGGAAAAAATGCAATAAAACTATGCCCTATTTTGAAAACGCTATACATTTTTCATAGTGCTGTCAGTTAAACGCGCTATTAACGGCGTTAACGCAAACCCATGTTAACGCCGTCAATTTTTTTATCGCGCGATTAACGAGGCGGCGTTCGGGGGTTATACCGGGATGATGCCTGCAGCCGCAGGCATCATCCCGGTACCGTTGTTTAGAGCGGGCGATCGGCTATCCAAACATAACAACCGATGCGGCTAAAAGACGCTCGGTTGTTATGCCGGAGGAGCGGGAGGGGACATCCCCCCCCTCCGGCCGCCTTTCGCCGCTCTGACTGGGCCTCCCGTCCCACCGGGAGACCCGATCCTAGATCCGCCGCCTTCTGTGTCCAGGTTGGAGACTGAGGCCCCGTACACACGACCAGTTTCCTCGGCAGAATTCAGCTTCCGACCGAGTTTCTGGCTGAATTCTGCCGAAAAACCCGGCCGTGTGTACACTTTCGGCCGAGTAAGCCGACGAGGAGCTCGGCGAGGAAATAGAGAACATGTTCTCTATTTCCTCGTTGTTCTATGGGAGCTCTCGCCCCGCCGAGCTCCTCGGCGGCTTCAGTGCTGAACTGGCCGAGGAACTCGATGTGTTTGGCACGTCGAGTTCCTCGGCCGTGTGTACGAGGCCTGACACTAAGCCGTAAGTGGCTTTGATTCAGTCTCCGCATTGAAACCACGGAAGCGGTGTCATGACGTCAATTCCGGGTTTCTCGGCTGCCAATGGCGCCGGATTTAAAAAAGTACACAGTATTCAGAATCGCCGTTTTCGGCGATCTGAATACTTTGAAGTGCAAAGGAGGGCTCGGAGGTCTTTTAGACCCCCGATCCCTCCATAAAGAGTACCTGTCACCACCTATTGCTATCACAAGGGATGTTTACATTCCTTGTGACAGCAATAAAAGTGTTCAAAATGTAAAAAAATAAAAAAACACAATTTAATATTATAAAAAAAAAAAAAAAAAAATAAGAAAAAAAAAAAAAATTTTAAAGGGTGAACCTCCTTAATCGCGCGATTAATTGTGAGTTAACTATGACATGAATGCGATTAATCGCGATTAAAATTTTTAATCGCTTGACAGCACTAATTTTTCACAAACCAATCGATAAGCGCTTATTGTGATTTTTTTTTACCAAAAATAGGTAGAAGAATACAAATCGGCCTAAACTGAGGAAAAAAATTGTTTGTTTTATATATTTTTGGGGGATATTTATTATAGCAAAAAGTAAAAAATATTGAATTTTTTTCAAAATTGTCGCTCTATTTTGGTTTATAGCGCAAAAAATAAAAACCGCAGAGGTGATCAAATACCACCAAAAGAAAGCTCTATTTGTGGGAAAAAAAAGCACGCCAATTTTGTTTGGGAGCCACGTCGCATGACCGCGCAATTGTCAGTTAAAGCTACGCAGTGCCGAATCGCAAGAAGGGGCAAGGTCCTTAACCTGCATTATGGTCCGGGTCTTAAGTGGTTAATACACAGAGCTTCCTTTCTTCATTCCCAACAGCTTAATAGAGTGGCGGGGGGGGGGGGGGGGGTATGGGAGGTAAGTATCGTAAGTGCTATTGGAGTGGTAAGCATTAACCTGAATCTGTTACTTTGCCCTGCATATGGAAAGCACATGTTCATAATAATTTTAGTCACTCAGATTTAGTAAGCTTTTGTTTAGGGTTCTGGGCGGGTCTGCAGCCTCTTGTCACATGACTGTACAGTCTTGCACTATTATTATAGAAATTATACAGACTTAATTTCACTTTTTGTACATCACTGATACACAACAACACATTTTGCGCTATTTGCACTTCAAAATTACATAATGTGACTGGCTACTTACTATTTATAATACAACCTCTAATGCTTTAGTTTCCATAAACAATCCCCCAATGATGCATTATTACACTGGCTTCAATACAATCATTTATAATGAGACGTTCATTAATTTTATTTTATTTTTCTATACAGCATCTCAGTTATCTTTCTGCGGCTTCACGAAAGCTGAGAAAAAATAAATAAAAAAGGAATTCCTAAGAGCAGACTGGGAATCACTGAGATATCGCAGAACTCTTTGATAAAAAATGTTTTAACAGAGCATCAAGCTGATGTGTTAGTAAATGTAGTGGGGATCTTGTCATTGCCAAGAGTCATGAATGCTGGTAGCTTCCTGCGCATGCTGGGAGCTTCCAAGGCCTTTCTATGAAGAAGTTTGCAATGATGGACCAGTCATGGCCAAGCATCTGTTTTCCAGATGTCATCCTGGCATTTCAGTGGAGCAAGAGCCTGGGTGTGCGACTTGGTCCATTAATATCTGTAGAAAGAGAGAGTTGTGTGTTTATAAATTCAGCTTTCATAAACTTCCTGTATAAATTCTGATTGGTTCTGTATGGTGCTTAAATATAGCTATGAGATCTGAATGCAAGTTAATCTGCGAGTTGAATCAATTTAAAAAATGAGTGGAGATTTAAAGAAAAAATTTCTGTCCATATAATTTTAATATCTTTTAAGCTAATACATTTTAAAGTGAATGCTTTAAATCTGTGTTTTATGCTGTATATACAAACTTTGTTTTTTCAAATAAACATTTAATACATGATAAAGGATTCCAAGAGCATTATGGGATAGTGAAAGCACAGCACATACATTCCCCCTTTATACCCCGTACACACGATCAGAATTTTCGATGGAAAAAGTCAGACAGACTTTTTCCATCAGAAATTCCGACCGTGTGTATGCCCCATCAGAGTTTTTCAATCGGATATTCCGATAAATTCCATCTGAGTTTACATAGAGAACATGTTCTCTTTTACTCCGATGGAATTCTGTTGGAATTCCGATGTGAGTTTGGCCGGGCAAAAGCCTGATCGTGTGTATGGGGCTTTAGACATTCCGTCCCTCATTGGATGGGCCAGTCCAGTAGGAATGAGTCACTTATTCACTGGTGTGTGTAGATTTCAGTTTGAGCTATTGAGCTCTATAGAAAAAAAACAGGCTTTTACAATAGCAAAAACGAAAAACATTAAAGTGTATCTAAAACGAAAACTTTATTTTCAGTTTTGGATAGTGTGGTGAGGGATTGGAAACTCTGTCAGGTTTTTGCTGCTGTCTGTGTCCCTGTTGGAGATATTCACCATCTCTATTTGCCCTCCACATACCACCTCGGATAATCTTGCCTAGTCCCACATAACCTATTTTCTTGAACCTGCACCACCCCCAAGCATCCTCCAAAGGCGATACCTGGACAATATAGAGGTTGCACATCCAACTTCAGGGTGGCACAACTCCTCCAGGATGGCACATCAAATACGTGTCATTGCCAGAAAGTTTGCTGTGTCTCCCAGCACAGTCTCAAGAGCATGGAGGAGATTCCAGGAGAATAGAAGGTCCTTAACCCATCAGCAGGACTGGTATCTGCTCATTTGTGTAAGGAGGAACAGGATGAGCACTGCCAGAGCCCTACAAAATTAACTCCAGCAGGCCACTGGTGTGAATGTCTCTGACCAAACAATCAGAAACAGACTTCATGGGAGTGGCCTGAGGGCCTAAAGTCCTCCCACTGTACCGACTCTGTGCTCACTGCCCGGCACCATGGAGCTTGCTTGGCATTTGCCATTAAACATCAGAATTTGCAGGTCCACCCCTGGCGCCCTGTGCTTTTTACAGGTTAGAGCAGGTTCACCCTGAGCATATGTGACAGACATGAAAGGGTCTGGAGAAGCCGTAGAGAACATTATGCTGTCTGTGTCATTCTTCAGCATGACCAGTATGGTGGAGTGTCAGTGATGGTCTGGGGAGGCATATCCATGGAGGGACGCACAGACCTCTACAGGCTAGACAATGGCACCCTGACTGCCATTAGGTATCGGGATGAAATCCTTGGACCCATTGTCAGACCCTGCGCTGGTACTGTGGGTCCTGGGTTTCTCCTGGTGCACGAAAATGCCCGCCTCATGTGGCGAGAGTGGCTAGTTCATAGAGGAGGAAGGAATTGATACCATTGAACTGCCCCAACACTGGCCTGACCTACATCCAATAGAACACCTCCGGGACATTATATTTCAGTCCATTCAACGTCTCCAGATGGCACCTCAGTCTGTTCAGGAGCTCAGTGATGCTCTGATCCAGATCTGGGGCACGTTATGCTGTCTGTGTCATTCTTCAGCATGACCAGTATGGTGGTGTGTCAGTGATGGTCTGGGAAGGCATATCCATGGAGAGACGCACAGACCTCTACAGGCTAGACAATAGCACCCTGACTGCCATTAGGTACCGGGATGAAATCCTTGGACCCATTGTCAGACCCTGCAGAACCCAGGACCCCCTACAGTGGGTCCTGGGTTCCTCCTGGTGCACGAAAATGCCTGGTCTCATGTGGCGAGAGGGACCATTCAGAAAGCACAGCCCGGCTCACGCATGCACAGTAGGAAACCAGCTGTGACGCCTGAAGGTGTCAATTCCGGTTTTCCTTGGTGAAGATGCCAGCACCTGAAGTCTTCTGCTGCTGGTCACGTTAAATAAATGAAAGAAAAACCCTCTGGAATACAGAGTAAAATTACGCAATTAATATAAATAAACTGCTTTAAATTGGAATACACATATAATAACCAAATAAAAAAATAATTAAAAAAAAAATTGGAATACACATATAATTTAAATCAAAAGTATTTTTTTTTGCCAATAACATGGTACGCACAGATTTCTGCCAGTCTGCCAGTGCATTGTTGCCTGTACTAACCCCCGGTCTGTTTATTGACCACATTTCTGCCTGCTGCCTGGGCATCTGCTTTGCCTGTTTGATGACTATGTCTCTGCCTGCGGCCTGAACTGACCCATCTGCACATTTCCCTGACTACATTCCTGACACTAGGCCAATGAACATGGCATTCCTGGGGTGGTCATGTACCAGTAGGCTAGATTTACTTGGCTTAGAGGGACTGAGACTGCTATAGGCAGGACTTTCTTTCAGCAGGAATGCAGGGAAACACAGTTCTGGCACCTCCAGCTCTGAATATATGTAATGGCAAGGAGTGCTGGGGTGTATTGGAGGGTCTATTGATGATGGCTGCTGGGGATCTACTGTTGCCTGCGGGGATCTCTTTCTACAGGGGGATCTATTGTTGCTGGGGGGCTCTTATGCTACTGGAAGACAATCGTTGCTGGGAGACATCAACTGTTGAGGGAGGGGTCTATTGTTGCTAGCTGTTCAGAGTCTATTGTTGCTGGGGGTGCTCCATTGTTGCTGGCTACAGGGGATCTGTTTTACTTCCTATCATTAACAAATTACATACAAATTACTTAGCACCACAAATTGATACTTGGTTCTGTATCCATTGCTGAGAGTTGGGTAGGGAGTGGAACCAATGAATGGTGCTTGGAGGTGGGTAGGGGGTGGAACCAAGGAATGGTGCTTGAAGGTGGGTAGGGGGTGGAACCAAGGAACAGTGCTCAGAGGTGGGTAGGGGGATGAACCAGGGAACAGTGCTCAGAGGTGGGTAGGGGGTGGATCCAAGGAATGGTGCTTGGAGGTGGGTAGGGGTGGAACCAAGGAATGGTGCATGGAGGTGGGTAGGGGTGGAACCAAGGAACCGCGCTCAGAGTTGGGTAGGGGGTGGAACCAAGGAACGGCGCTCAGAGGTGGGTAGGGGTGGAACAAAGGAATGGTGCTTGGAGGTGGGTAGGGGTGGAACCAAGGAATGGTGCATGGAGGTGGGTAGGGGTGGAACCAAGGAACCGCGCTCAGAGTTGGGTAGGGGGTGGAACCAAGGAACGGCGCTCAGAGGTGGGTAGGGGTGGAACAAAGGAATGGTGCTTGGAGGTGGGTAGGGGTGGAACAAAGGAATGGTGCTTGGAGGTGGGTAGGGGTGGAACCAAGGAATGGTGCTCAGAGGTGGGTAGGGAGTGGAACCAAGGAATGGTGCGTGGGGGTGAGTAGCAGTAGAACCAAGGAATGGTGCTCAGAGGTGGGTAAGGGGTGGACACAAGAGGTGACTCGGAAGAAGGGATTGCCTGCACCTATTCTCTGAGAAAAAAAGCCCTGGATATAGGTGATGCTACACTAAGCTATATCCCCTGACCACTTGTATAGATGTGAGCATTACAGTACATTGGTTTTGACACAATTGGTTCATATGTGTGATACACAATGTCTAGTATATAATCAGCCTAGCCAGTGAAAAAGTCCCACGCCTGTAGTATCACCATACTCGGGAGGAGTAGCAGAATATATATTTGGTGTGTGCCCATGCTGCATGTGAGAAATATCTTATTAAATTGCCACATTTGTGTAAAAATTATAATTTTCTGTAAATTCTAAATTTCAATATCCATCAGTTATCTGTACAACCCCTGCCATGCAAATCTCATCACTCTTTGGGGACAATAAACCTTTTCAACCTTGTATTACACCAGTAGTGGTTAGCAGGCAATGTTCATGTAATAGGTCAGGACTTGTCATTGGTATCAGTTCATAGTGACAGCCAATTTGACAGACTATACACAGCTTAAAAGCACAGTTGAGATAACACAAACATAGCGTGTCTCCAGCAATGTGATACTTTGTGTTTTGGGAGTTCCTGAGATATGCATGAAAACTTCAGCAGTAACATAAATAACTCTAGATAATGGCTCGAGTAAAGATCACCTGTCATTAGTTGAACCAATATTTTATTTTTTTATTTTACAAAGAAAATGCGTGATTTGTTATTCCCAATTAGGCTATTCAAGGTGGTGCCCATTATCATGTAAATAGCATTATCAAAAAACAGGCAAAATTTGTTTTTCAAGATGAAGAACCCACTAAAAGACTTTTTGTGCTGCATGAGGCCAGAAAAAAACTTTTGTTTTTGTCATGAAAGTCTCAAGCCTCGTACCCACTGCCGGTTTTCTCGGCAAGAAAACTGCCAGCAGAGCTTTTTGCCAAGAAAACCAGTCGTGTGTATGTTTTCTCGTCAAGAAAACTGCCGGGAATCTCGACGAGAAAAAAAGCAAACCTGCTCTCTATTTTCTGGTTGGGATTCTCGTCGGGAAACAGTATGTGTGTATGCGGCTACAAGCTTACCTGTCCTCCTGTAAGCCCGCATATGCTCGATGAGACTTTCTGACGCATGCGCGGTAGCGTACAAGGGTAGTGTAGGGTGAAGCAAGATGGCAGCGACGGCATCGAATGTGACAAGCGCATGCTCGTTGTGTCGATGACGTCATGGCGGTTCTTTTGAATGGGCTTTTCAAGAAAAGCTTGCCAGGAATCTCGTCGGGAAAATTGATGTTTTTTTCCCAACGAGATTCCCGGCCGTGTGTACGAGGCTTAAGAGTTCAAAGGTAAAAGAACCTGACATTTTGCCTATTCAGGAAAAAGCAACAGGCTCTTTTGAAAGTCTTTCCCCCATCCACTGTTACCAACCTTCCACATGATTTTATCCATTTAGTTGACGGAGTTCTCATAAATACTGACAGGATTGTGACCTTCTCACCTTCCTCCTGAGATGCAGCGGGCTGCCAATTGCCAGGCCTGAACACTAGGGGAGGAGAAGCAGGTCATTTACCAATGTAAGCTAAGGCCTCGTACACACGACCGAGGAACTCGTCGGAAAAGACACATCGTTTTCCTCGACGAGTTCCTTGACAGGCTTGTAGAGAAACTTGACAAGCTTTCTTTGCGTACACACTGTCAAGAACAAATCTCGTCGTTCTCAAACGCAGTGACGTACAACGCATACAACGGCAGGGGAATTTCGATTCCACTGGCACAACCCTTGGGCCTGCTTTTGCTAATCTTATGTTACTGCGTGTTAAGTAAAAGTTTGGTGAGAGACAATTTGCACTTTTCAGTCTGTTACAGCGTGACGAATGTGCTATATCCATTATGAACGCTACTTTTACCGAAGGTGCGCTCCCGTCTCATACTTTATTCTGAGCATGCGCAGGTTTCTTAGCATACACACGCTCGTGTTTCTCGTCGAAAACCAGCCCCGACGAGGAACACGACGAGGAAATTGAGACTCCCGCCGAGGAAAAAGAGAACTCACTGAGTTCATCGACAGTTTCCTCGATGAAAAACATACACACGACCGGTTTCCTTGGCAAAAAAGCTCTGCCACCAAGTTTCTTGATGGATTCTGTCGAGGAAAACGGTCGTGTGTATGAGGCCTCAGTCACTGACTATTCTGACTCCGATTGTTGTGATAGCGATATATCCCTTGCTGAGACCTCTATGCCTGGCCTGTATAAGCAGATATACTCACTGTGGACAATCCTTGTCAGACAGCTGAACTCGTCAATACCGATTCATTCAAAAGAGGTGTTTATTCTTTAACTTCAGGGGTTACAGCAGATAACAGGAACAGCAGATGAATGGTGATAGTATTGTACGGTCAAAAGATGATGCCTTTCCTACCCTGGGCAGAGTACATGAGTGTCCTTCTACATGTGGCTTGCTGGCTGGAGAGATGACACAGGAAGTACTCCACACAGGAAGCAGGGAGGGGCATACATACAGTGAAAATATGTGGTAACTCAAAGAATCACATAAAAACATGTGCATTGCAACAAAGGCCACTAGATGGCAGCATAGGATAACACATAGATTTAGCTATGAGAAAATAGTAGGCAAACCACACTATATAGACTCCAATCTATATAACAATGCTAATATTAACTGAGGCTATGCATCTCATATTCTATGCCCCTATTGGGGCAGCACACTCCCCGTCTGGCATGATAATGCCACTATTTACATAATACAACGGTAGTTATGCAAATAAACAACAGCGCAATTTGCTTGATGTCTTGAAAACCTGAAAGACATAATGGAGAACATGCATATAATACAACAACTATAATATAAGGCTTCAAGTTGTGACAACTAAAGTTCCAGATACTTCCTTCTCGAAGTCGCAGGTAGGATCCAACAGCATACCCAAGTAAGTTCAGTCTCCAAACGGCAAGAGCAAAATGAGTTCCGTGATAGGTCTGATGAAAGTCTTTACAGTCCCTATAATCCAAAGGCCTGCAACTCTTATGGCTCCCTCTGTGAAGTGTCTACCTTGGTGTTTCACCCTTTCATGGTAGTGCCGTATGAGCAAAGTGGTGATGTGATGGCGAGCAGGTATAATGAGAGGATTCTGTTCTTGCTCACTGAACTTAGCCTTGTTTAGGCGTCCACCAACCCTTAACGTGCCATCATTGTCAATGAATGGGTTCAGGTTAGCAATTGGACTGTTTTTTGGAATGTCCCCCTTGTCACGGATACGTCTGATTTCTGAGCCAAAGACATCCTGTTGTACACTGCATATTACGATCAGTTCAGCTTCAGCAATGTCTTTTGCAGAAAGAAGCTTTTGGCACATGTGCCAACCTTGACAGTGAGCATCTGTGAGCTTCGTGTGAAAGCAGTGTGCAATATGAACTAACCTTGCGGTGGTGCGTACCAGCCTTGTCCACTTGGAGAAACGTTCAAAGCGTTGACAGCCCAAGGCACATCTTTGTTCAGTTCTGGTGACAAGGGTTTTAACTTCAGGACGAACCTCTGGATCTTTGTCGGGTTCTAGAAGACTGAAGACGTCAGCCGTGGTTTCTTCTGGATCAGCCAACAAGAATTCAGGACCTGTTAACCAAGAAGAATTTACGAAGGCACTCGCAGACACTGGCCTGGTGCCATGATCTGCAGGATTAATTTCAGATGGAACATAATGCCATTGTTCAGGTTTAGATGATTTTCTTATTCTTTCTACACGGTTGCTGACATAGACATAGAAACGTTTAGTCTGGTTGTATATGTAGCCCAGAACAACCTTGCTGTCTGTGTAGAATTTGATGTCATCTATCTGAATGTCTAGCTCACGCAGTATGAAATCTGCAATCTCTACAGCTAGCACAGTCCCACAAAGTTCAAGCCTAGGAATTGTGTGTTCAGGCTTGGGTGCTAACTTAGCTTTCCCAAACAGAAACCCTACATGGGTTAGATTAGCTGAATCCCTTACCTTGAGGTAGGCAACAGCCGCTATGGCCTCAGTAGATGCATCTGAGAAGATGTGCAGCTCTTTCCTCCGACTGGTAGCAAGGGAAGTCGGAGTGTAGCAGCGTGGTATACGGATTCCATCTAAGGCATGTAACGACTGTTTCCAGGACTCCCACCTTGAAAGTTTGTCTATTGGTAGTGGGGCATCCCAATCTTTGATAGTCTCTGAGAGCTGTCTAAGTATGGATTTACCTTGTATGGTGATGGGAGCCACAAATCCCATTGGATCGTATAGGCTGTTCACCACTGACAGAACTCCACGCCTGGTAAATGGTTTGTCTGCAGAGCTGACTTGAAAGCCGAAGCTGTCCTTTAATAAGTCCCACCGTAGGCCCAGACTTCTCTGCACAGGTGGCATGTCCATCCCCAGATTTAAGTCTTTAAACCCTGTGGCATGATCGCCAGGTTGAAAGGCTTTCATAACAGCAACACTGTTTGAGGCAATCTTGTGTAGTCTGAGGTTAGCCTCAGAAAGCATAACTTGTGTCCTTTGGAGCAGGTCTATGGCTTCTTCCGCTGTAGGTAAAGATTTAAGTCCATCGTCCACATAGAAATCCTCTCTCGACGAAATGTCGAGCATCTGCGCCATACTCCTGTTCTCCATCAAGAGCAGTCCCTTCGTAAACCGTATGTTGCGACGGCAGGGTGAGGGGCTATTTCCGATAACATGAACCTTCATGCGGTATTCAATCATCTCATTGTTCATGTTGTTGTCACGGTGCCACAGAAACCTTAGGAAGTTCCTATGGTCTTCTCGTACAATAAAGCAATGAAACATTTGTTCAATGTCCGCAGTTATGGCAACTGGCTCTCTTCATGAACCTCATGAGTACTCCTACAAGGTTGTTGGTAAGGTTAGGACCAGGTGAGAAGATATCGTTCAGGGTTACGCCCTGATGCTTGGCACTGGTGTCGAACACTACCCTAATTTGTTTTGCTTACGTGGATGGTACACTCCGAAGAAGGGTAGGTCCCAGCACTCACTACGTGTATTTGAAGAGGTGGAGCTGGCTCAGCATGCTCATGTCAAAGATACCTCTTCATAAAAGGTAATGAAATGGTCCTTCATTTCAGGCCTGTTCTTTAATGTTCGTTGAAGTGAGTTGCAATCTGCGATAAAGCCATGTTCCCGATTGTTTGGCAGTTTGACCCTTGCAGCACGAAGAGGCAATGGTGCCAACCCAGCTGTTAGACTACATCCTTGAAGAATTCTTTTGTCCATTTATTTTGATGAACTCTCTGTCTCTCAACTGACAGCGGCCTATTTTTGTTCGTCGTCACCTTGTGGTACACAAACACTGTGGTACCTAGGTTGTCATCACACAGGATAGGAGTGGCATCAGGTACTTGGATGATGTCAAGAGGCTTCTCCTTTATTTCATAATGGTGAGGGCACTCTTTGAAGTGGGATGCGCGTCCATTTCCTAACATGTAAGTTTTGAAGGAGTGGATCTCAGATGATGTACACATTCTATCCAAGCATACATCGCCCACTATTACCCAGCCTAGATCAAGTCTTTGTGCATAAGGGGCATCCTCAGGTCCATCACACTGCTCACGTACCTTATGTACTCTAAGAATGTCTCTTCCTAGCAAGACTAAGATTTCAGCATTCATGTCCATTGCGGGAATCTCATCAGCAAGGTGCCTTAAGTGAGGATGGTGATATGCAACCTCTGGAGTAGGAATCTCTTCTCTTTCGTCTGGTATCTGGTCACACTCGACTAATGTTGGTAGGAGTATGCCCTCTTTCCCTTCGATATGAGACACCATGAACCCATCGACCCTTCTGCCGAAAGTCTCTACGCGACCAGAACAGGTTCTGAGAGTATACGGTGTGGCATGACCCTCAATGCCAAAGATCTCAAAGAATTTAGGCTTGACCAGGGATCTGTTGCTCTGTTCATCTATTATGGCATACATCCTGGCAGCTTTTTCAGGTTGACCCTCTGGGTATACCTTAACAAGGCATATCTTGGCACAGCACTTGTGATCTAAACCTTCTCCACAGACTTCTGTGCATGAAGAAGAAACATTCTCCTGGGCTAGAGCATGGCTTCGTTGCTCCCCGCCATGATTTGAGAGAGGGGTGGAGGTAGGTAGCTGCTGTGGGCTGTCTGTAAGTGGAGTAGGATGCATAGCTGTCACATGTCTTTCGCTGCTGCATTCTGTGCACTTGATGACAACTTTACAGTCCTTGGCAAAATGACTATAAGAAGCACAGCACCTGTAACATACTCCAAGTTTCTGGAGAATCTCCCTGCGCTCTTGTAAAGTCTTTGCTCTCAGCTCTCGGCATTTCTTAAGAGGGTGAGGCTTCTTGTGAATAGGGCACTGACGATTAGGATCTTTGTCACCCGAATTACTCTGGTATGCATGAGAGGATACGGGTGGTGAGATGTCTGTCCTTTTAACAGATATTGCTCTATGAAAGTCTCTGTGTTTAGCTGCTGTGTTGTCATACCTTGGAGATGGTGATGAAGCAGGCAAGTTGGGTTCACTGAAGCTGAAGCTGGGATCATTTCTCATCCAGGCTTGTTCACTGATGAACCTGCAAAAATATGAGAATGGAGGAAAGGATACGTTATAGTCTCTTTTGTACCTTGAGCCCTGCTGCGCCCATCTCTCCTGCAGGCCATATGGCAGTTTAGACACCACTGGATTGACACCATGAGCAGTGTCCAGGAAGCTTAGACCAGGTAGACGTGGGTCTGTCTTTGCCAACTCTAACTCCATGAGGAGGTCACTTAGATCTTGGAGCTTGCGATAGTCTTTGTTCCCTATTTTTGGGAAGTTTTGCAGTCTCTTGAATAGAGCGCTTTCTATGGCTTCTTGAGCTACCATAGGCTTGCTCAAGTCTTGCCCACTGTGGCAACAAGACCTGCATCTGGGTGGTCAACATGTATGTCCCTCAGTCTTTTAAACACGATTTGCAGATTCTGGCCCCAGCCACCTTATGAGCAAATCAAGTTCGTCCTTGCAATTAAGGTTTTGAAATTAGCAATAGCAGCCTTGAAGGTTGATCTCCAGGCCCCTGTAGCTCTCTGGACAGTCACTCAACCTTGAGAGGCTGGTGATAATGAGCTCACGGCGTTGCCATATAGCTGGCCTAAGTCATTCAAGTCTGATCTCTCACTCTTTGGTGCCAAAGTAATCTGTGGACCCCTTGGGTGTGAAAAGTTCTCTGGTGAAGAAAGGTGAGGTTTACCAGGATGAAATGGATTGTTGCATGAGCGCTTAACTTTGGTGTAGTCTATTAGAAAGCTCTGCTGGCTGGGCTGGAGCTGCGGCTTGTCGCTGGAAGTCACCCTTGTTGATGGCAGGAGTTGATGTGGTTTGCTGCGTAGATGCTCTGGCGTTGTGGACTTGAGGAGACTCAGGCATTTTGAGCTGGGAGGTCCTGAGTTGAGAGTCAGAACAGTGTTGTTAGTAGGAGGTACAGGAGATGACTCTGTATCTTTGTTAAACATTATGCTTTAGCACATAATCACTGGTGCGATCAATTGGATCTTCCAGTTCTGCTGGGATAAGACAGTCTGAATTAGTACTTTGACCCATTGCTTGTTCAAGGACTTTCAGCCTTGCTAGCGCACCTGCTTCCTCTTTCTCTATTTGCAGAATCGTTATTTGGGCTTCCATCTCTGCTTGGCGAGTTTTGCTCTGGGCTTCAAGAGCTTTGCTTGGGCCTTCATCTCTGCTTCTTTTCTTAGCAAGGGAGCTTTGCGCTTTTTTTGGATTCAGCATCAGCGCGGGCCCTCTATTAGCTCTGTCGCTTATAATGTTGAACTTCTGGAGCGAGAGGATCTAGAAGAACGTGCAGTGTGCTTGGTTGATGTTGATCTGTGAGATCTGGTCTCTTGCAGTTTGAGCAATGCGGAGTTCTGCCTTACACTGAGCATTTTTCACTAAGAGAATCCCCTTTGTTGGTTCAATGCATCAGTCTTGGTCAGTTTCTGCTGAAGAGTCCTCTATATTACAGTCTTGCAAGAAAGCAGTGTATTTTGCAGACAGCCGTTGGTAGAGTTCATACGCAGCAGATAGGCGAACTATAGAATCTCCTAGTTCAGCCGGTGTGATCATTAAAGTGTGGCAAAACTGACATGCAGTGTGTAAGTTCTGTCCCAGAAGTCTGATAGCTTGCTGGAGAACTTATCTCTAGTGCTATATCGTAGTTTTCCTCTGAGTTTCTGTATTGGGTTTTATTGTACGCTTGGGTCTTACACTCTGTTCAGGCATATCTGCAGAGTCTGCTCCCTGTACGTCTGCGGGTTCAGAGGCATGATGAATCTGCGTTTGTTCAGCCGTTAAAAAAGAGTGTTCAGAGCCTTGTCTAGACATTTCTCACGGTTTTGTAAAAAATGGTACTGTCTCTTAAGAAGACGAACAGCAGCTTAGACAGGTGGGGTAACACAGTTCAATTAGAGAAACAGCTTTCAACATTCACATGAAGCGCAGTAAGCTTGTGCGACCATGTGCTTACACAAGATGGCGGCTGGCACTGAGCTTGATTGCAGATTAGGCACACACATATACCAGCAGGCTGTAAGAATTCTATGCATCTTTTGACTATTCTGACTCCGATTGTTGTGATAGCGATATATCCCTTGCTGAGACCTCTATGCCTGGCCTGTATAAGCAGATATACTCACTGTGGACAATCCTTGTCAGACAGCTGAAACTCGTCAATACCGATTCATTCAAAAGAGGTGTTTATCTTTAACTTCAGGGGTTACAGCAGATAACAGGAACAGCAGATGAATGGTGATAGTATGTACGGTCAAAAGATGATGCCTTTCCTACCCTGGGCAGAGTACATGAGTGTCCTTCTACATGTGGCTTGCTGGCTGGAGAGATGACACAGGAAGTACTCCACACAGGAAGCAGGGAGGGGCATACATACAGTGAAAATATGTGGTAACTCAAAGAATCACATAAAAACATGTGCATTGCAACAAAGGCCACTAGATGGCAGCATAGGATAACACATAGATTTAGCTATGAGAAAATAGTAGGCAAACCACACTATATAGACTCCAATCTATATAACAATGCTAATATTAACTGAGGCTATGCATCTCATATTCTATGCCCCTATTGGGGCAGCACACTGACCAACACAAAGCTTAAGCTGGCCATAAACAGGAAGAATTTTATTCAACAAATTTGTGTTTGGAGCTTTATTTAATTTTCCAACAGCCAGTGAGGTCAAATCGACAATTGATTTTGACTGTAGAGAATTAGAGATGAAAAAAAGGATGGACATTTTTTTTTAAACAACTTTAATTCTAGCAGCAAATGTGGTTCTTATTCTAGAAATTCCATTAATTCCAAAATCGACGTGTTAAAAGCAAACAACATTTTAAAGTAATTTTGAGCAGCATTTACCAGGTCTCTGATGGCAATATCAAATGTACTAACAAGATTTTTCATGTGAATGTTTGTACACAAATCTACCAGTGTATGGCCATCTTTACACATGGATTAGATCAGGGTTCTCCAAAAAATTTAAACAAAGGACCGGTTTACTGTCCTTCAGACTTTGAGGCGGGCTGGACTGTGGCCAGTGAGATTAGAAAATTCCCTGGCATTAATGAGAGTAAACAATGCCCAATCGTTGATGTCAGTGGGACGATTAGTGCCCCATCACTTGTGTCCAGTGGGAGGAATAGTACCCCACCACTGGTGTCCAGTGGAAGGAATAGTGCCCCATCATTGGTGCCCAGTTGGAGGAATAGTGCCCCATCATTGGTGTCTATGGGAGGAATAGTGCCCCATCATTGGTGTCTATGGGAGGAATAGTGACCCATCATTGGCATCAGTGGGATGAATAGTGCAACAAAGAGAAAAAGCGACACATCCAGAGATGAAGAAAAATGTGTTGATTTATTGTAGAGTCAAAGGTTTAAAAAAACATGACACACGAGGGATCCACACTGTTCAGCAGACGCGTTTCACACAAAGTGCTTAATCATTGCTCATGATGAATAGTGCCCCATTTTAGTGGGAGGAATAGTGCCCTATCATTGGTATTAGTTGGAGGAACAGGACCCTATCATTGGTTTTCAGTTGGGAGGGGATAGTGCCCCATCATTAGTTTCAGTGGGAAGAATAGTGGCCAATAGTTGGTGTCAGTGGGAGGTATGGTGCCCTATTGTTGGTATCAATGACAGAAATCATGCCCTGTTGTTGATGTGAGTTTGAGGAATAGTGTGCCCCAAGGGCTGGATAAAGTCAAACAAGGGGCCACATCTCACCCAGAGGTAGAAGTTTGGAGACCACTGGATAAGATGAGCAGAGTAATAAAGGAGGGCAGTTAAAGTAGGTATAAGAGGGTGGAAGGCAAAGTAAGAACCCCAGACTTTGGGCTTGTATCTAGAGCGTAGATTTGACACCAGTTTAAAATACTTTTGAGATCATTCAGAATTCATTGAAAGGTCCATTTAACTTGCAGTTGACCTTCTTTTGCAAAGACTTCCATGGTAATTTAAAACCATCGAGAGGGGAAAAAAAAAGCTTGTGAACACATGCCCTAATAGATTCCCTTCAAATACAGTCTCTCAAGGTTCATATATTTTTTTGTAAGCAGTGTATTAATATAGACATATAGGCAGATTCAGAGTGAGTTACGCCGGCGTATCAGTAGATACGCCGTCGTAACTCTGAATCTACGCCGTCGTTAATTTAAGCGTATTCTGGAAACCAGATACGCTTAAATTAGGCTAAGATACGAGCGGCGTAAGTCTCCTACGCCGTCGTATCTTAAAGTGTAATTTTTAGGCTGGCCGCTAGGTGGCGCTTCCGTTGTGTTCGGCGTAGAATATGTAAATGACTAGATACGCTGATTCACGAACGTACGTGCACCCATCGCAGTAAAAATACGCCGTTTCCGTAAGAGATACGTCGCGTAAAGATAAGCCTGCCCCTAGGAGGCGTAGTCAATGTTAAGTATGGCCGTCGTTCCCGCATCGAAAATTTGAAAATTTTACATCGTTTGCGTAAGTCGTCCGTGAATGGGGCTGGACGTAATTTACGTTAACGTCGAAACCAATACGTCCTTGCGGCGTACTTTGGAGCAATGAACACTGTGATATGTACACGGACGGCGCATGCGCCGTTCGTAAAAAAAAGTCAATCACGTCGGGTCACGAGTAATTAACATAAAACACGCCCCCCCCCACCCTCATTTGAATTAGGCGCGCTTACGCCGGCCGAATTTACGCTACGCCCCCGTAAGTTAGGAGGCAAGTACTTTGTGAATACAGTACTTGCCTCTCTGACTTAAGGCGGCGTAGTGTAAATACGATACGCTACGCCGCCGGAAAGATGCGCCGCCGTACCTGAATCTAGGTAATAGTATATATTGTACATGATTTCCTGTTTCCAAAGTACTCCTCCAAATGGATATTAAAATATATTTTAGTAAAGGAATGGGAAAAGTTCCCGTCACAAGTATTTGAGACTGGTGACTGTCCTGGAAGGTTTCCCTGGAATTTAAGTTGTCCATACAATAATAGATTTTTTTTTTTCAGTTTTAACCCACAGGTTCCTCAATCCACACTACTCTATACAGGGTAGATTGACACATCCGCAGTGTGGATCTCATCTGTATGGATGAGGCTACTTTTCGAACAGCAACATTCCACCCAGCTCCTTCGATTTTTTTAATTGAAGGATGCCTGCTGCGATGGGGCCACCCACAAAGTGAATTTTGATTGGTTCAACAGAACCCGGATGAAATTCGCTCTGTGTATGGCCGGCATTAGGAAACCATCCTGTTAACCTCCCTGGCGGTATTCCCGAGTCTGGCCCGGGGTGGAAATCCTGTACCATAAGCAGTATCCCCGAACCAGACTCGGGATCGCATCGCAGTATCCAGGTGGAGATTACTTACCCTGTCCCCTGGATCCTGCGATATCTCCCCGCTTTGTGATCGAGTTGTCTCCTTGCTCGATTCACACAGTGCCCGAGTTCCGCCGAGCTCCGTTCCCTGCGACGTTACGACGCACGGCGTTCGGAGATCAGTGCCAAATTCAAAAAAAGTAAAAACACAAGTAATTACATTATACTATAATCTTACAGATTACAGTTCTGTATAAAATAAATACCCACCCCCTTGTCCCTAGTGGTCTGTCCAATGTCCTGCATGCACTTTTATATAATAAAGACTGTTCTTTCTGCCTGGAAACTGGAGATTGTCCATAGCAACCAAAAAGTGTTCCTTTACGTGGTTTTTAGAGCAGCTGAAAAACAGCGATAATAAATTGCAGAATTGAGCGATAGCGATTTGTGGGGAAATTCGTCATCAAACACTGAGTAATAATTTGTATTACTATTATTTGTTATAATTAATTATAGTTATTTATTATATTATAATTTATGATTTTGTGTTTCAAACTTTATCATATCAGGGATGTCTACTAGAATCTTGTTTGGACTGATTTAAGTGAGTTATTTCTGAGGCCTCGTACAGACAATCGAACATGTCCGATGAAAACGGTCCGCGGACCGTTTTTATCGGACATGTCCGATGGGAGATTTTGGTCTGATGGCTGTACACACCATCAAACCGAAATCCACGCGAACAGACAGCGCGGTGACGTGGCGGTGACGTTGAGACGCCGCCACGTCCGCAAACCAGGAAGTAAAATGCTTCCACGCATGCGTCGAATCCATTCGGCGCATGCGGGAGATTTCGGTCCGCTGGTTAGGTGTACTAACCAGCGGACATGTCGGACGGACAGGCTTCCAGCGGACAAGTTTCTTAGCATGCTAAGAAACTTTTGTCCGCTGGAAACCTGTCCGCTAGGCTGGAAAATTGTCCAGTCGGCCCTACACACGACCGAACATGTCCGCGGAAACTGGTCCGATGGACCAGTTTCAGCGGACATGTTCGGTCGTGTGTTCAAGGCCTAAGAATTACAGGCCTACAATATAAAATGCCAAATTTCCATGCAAAATAATTCCATGCTCCGCTCGCTCGGCCTCCTGGCTCTTTTTTTAACATCCTCCAATCCACGGGGATGTTAAAGAATGAGCCTGGATGCCGGGTGAGGTTCGGAGATTTCCGTCGGCAAGTTTGCGCCTGCGCAGCCATTGAAGGAACTTCCCCGTTAGGGGAACATTAAGGACAAGTCACCGGCACCACAGTAAATCACTGTCTTTTAGCTTAAAATAGCCCTAATCATGGCTGAGGCTGATGATTAAGCCTTTTTAAGCTGAAACATGTTAAATTCGGATGCCATCAGTGGTGGTGGCCAATAGAGCACCCCTTGTTTCACCCCTGGCCTGAACACGGGTGATTAGTGGCAGATGGTCTATTCTACACACCCTATCTTCAGATATCAGCAGTGAAACAGAGTGTGGAGTGTGAATGTCGTCTGCCTTTTCTCATTTCATCACCATTATGAAATTGCTGTATGAGTAATTTCGCTGTCACCATGAACATTATGGCTGGAATGTGTTAGTGTTTACAAATGTGTGACACTGCTGTATCTGGAGTGTACTGTGTGGTACATGATAAGACAAGATAACAGACAGCAGTCTCAGTGTGTTTCTTCTGTATCCCCATAGGCCTCATTCTATTTAATCCTCTTTTCCCATGTCTTCTAAAAAAATAAAAAACTATGTACACTGAAAACATATGTGTTTTGCTGGAATTGTGGTCTGTAAAGTATTTGTCAGTGTAAATATAGGCTTTTTAGGTGCTATTGGTAGTGACAGCAGTACCCCTCGAACAGGGCCGGTGCAAGGATTTTTGCCAACTCAGGCAAAGGTGCATTTTGCCGCCCCCCCCCCCCCCCGGCGCGCACGCACGCACAGGGCACAACACATCAGGGTACAGTGAACATCAGGGCATAGCACATCAGGGTACAGCACACCAGGCCACATCAGGGTAAAGGGCACAGCACATCAGGACACACGACATTGAGGCACAGCAGACTGGGGCACAGGCCATCAGGGCACGGGACATCAGGACACATGGCACATCAGGGCACAGGCACTTGGCGCACATCAGGGCATATTGGCACACATCGGGGCATATTGGAGCACATTGGGGCATATTGGAGCACATTGGGGCACAGTGTTTACCTGGCAGCCAGTATGCAGGAAGCATCTGTGATAAGTTCTCTCTCATGTCACGCTGCCCCGGCGGCCCCTCCTCTCGTCCATCCCAGATGATGTCACAAGCAAATGGGAATGGATGAGAAGAGAGGAGTGGCCGCCGGGGCAGCGTGACATGAGAGAGAACTTATCTTACCTCCCTCCTCCTCTACCCTCCACACACAGCAGGCATCTCCCGCTGTGTGTATCGGAGTTTAGTGTGAAAACTTTTGCCGCGCTGTGAGAAAAGTCCTGCCCTCCTCCTAGATCAGCTTGTGTGATAGAGGCATTGTTCTGCCTATCACACAAGCTGATTTAGGAGGAGGAGGGACTTTTCTCACAATGCGGCCAAAGTTAACACACTAAGCTCCAATACACACAGCGGGAGATGCCTGCTGTGTGTAATCCTGGCACTTACAGAGGCAAGAGAGACACGGACACAGTGACACTGACACAGTGAGACTGTCAATTTTCCGCCCTGTTCCCTGGCGCCGTAAGGCAAGTGCCCATGTTGCCTTGCACTAGCACCGGCCCTGCCCTCGAAACATACAGCCCATGGAAGAAGTAGTGTTATGCCCCGTGCACACGGTCGGAATTTCTGACAAGAAAAGTCAGATGTGAGCTTTTGGTCGGAAATTCCGACTGTGTGTAGGCTCCATTGGACTTTTCCTGCGGAATTTCCTCCAACAAAAATTTGAGAGCTGGTTCTCAAATTTTCAGATGGAAAAAATTCCAATCGGAAATTCTGATCGTCTGTAGCAATTTCCGACGCACAAAATTCCAACGCATGCTCGGAAACAATTTGACGCATGTTCGGAAGCATTGAACTTCATTTTCTCGGCTCGTCGTAGTGTTGTACATCACCGCGTTCTTGATGGTCGAAAGTTCAGAGAACTTATGTGTGACCACGTGTATGCAAGCCAAGCCTGAGCGGAATTCCATCGGAAAAACCATCCAAGGTTTATGCGACGGAAAATCAGATCGTGTGTATGCGGCATAAGAGGAAAGGTCAGAAGATGTCCTTTCTTTGACAGTTCCTTGTTCCTTTTTAGCTGGGGAGCAATAACAATTCACATTTTATACAGTGAACTGGGGCTGTCTATTGTGCCTGATTTATAACGAGTGATCTGCTAGGGTTTTGGCCAAACTGGATCTGAACCTTAGCTATCATATGATATCAGGTTGCCGGCTGGGGAATTCTCCATCCCGTAGTCACATGTAATAACGGCCAGGGATGCTCCATATACAAAAATATTTCAACCCTAGATGATTGAAAACAAGAGGGGGGCTATTTAACCACACCTAATATGGACACATGGAAATATTTGGCCAATGACATTGTCCAAATAGGCAGCTCTGGGAGCGAAATCCCTGAAGTTGGTTAAACCAGGAGTGAAGAATTTCCTGGCCACAACTGATTGAGTTAGTAATCTGCTATCATGTGAGGGCTTCCCGCAAGTTCAATCCAAACTGGATTCAGCCCAACCCTTAGCAGGAAGCTGTCACATGTTAGAAGGCTGCCAAGCCAATGAGCTGTGGCCAGGCATTTCTCTACCCCACAGCCACATGTAACCAAGGACTGAGATGCCGATGACATCATTGACCTAATAAGGCCACATGACCATATTTGGCCAATGACATTGACCAAAAATTAGACTATCTATGGGAAAATTTCCTGGCCACAGCTGCTATCATGTGGTAGCTTCCCACGGTTTCAGGTCAGAGACTGACTCTGCCTACTGTGAGTACAGATCTGTGTGTTTGGGGCCTGTCGAGTGAGGTCTGCCCCCTTCAGCTAGAAGAGTCAGTGGACGGGATTCAGTAAAAGGGATGCTAGAGAGTGTCCTAAAGGTAATGTAGTGCATCAAGTCTGCTGCTAGTGAGAGTAAAAATACCTAATTCCTCCATACATGTGGCTGTATGGTTTAAGCAGTGTGCCTGCTTCTGCTAATAATCCGGTGAGGTCAAGTGAGAGTTGTCCTTGTCCTTTGTGAATATTTCCACTTGGAGTACCCCACTCGTCCCTTCTTCCATCCAAGTTTCAAAATAAAATTCAAAAACACAAATACCCTGGACTGGTCATTGAGTAATGAGCAAGCGGGAGAAGGGTGGGCCAAGTAGGAACCCCTAGCAACCAAGTGGGAACCCTCAGCAACCAAGTGGAAAATATTAGCAACCAGAGGAGGGCTAGCAGACATAGGCCTGGGGGGCATATCCAGTCAAGTGGCCCATTGAACTGTCGAATGAGCTCACCATCCATGGCCCACCTGGTTTTTCAATGCAGTCTCACCAGTGCCCATCAGTGCAGCCAACTCCAGTGCCCATCAATGCAGCCTGATCACTGGGGCAGGTTACATGGGGTGTATGGTGGGGGGGAGATGGGGGGTCAGCTAGGGGTGTCAGGGTCTCTCACCTCAGTGATCTCAGCTCAGCAGGTCCTTGCAAGCCACGGCCTCCTGGGGGGGTAATGCTCCTGGTCCTTTGGTCAAGTTGCAGCCAGCGCCCATCCCTGCATCCCCACTCCCTGGCACTCACTGCCTCTTCCAAGAATCCGGTCCCAGGGAGTCATACTTTCCTCTGCGCTACTCTGTTTTCCACCCACTGAGAGCTTGAGCGTGGACTACAACTCCCGGAATACAACAGCAAGTGGTGAGCCGCTGTGGCCAACTTCCTAGTACAGAATAAAAAAAGATGGTAAAGGGCAGAGGCTGCCGACCATTTTGAACATAAGTTAGAGTGGCCTGGGAGGCAATTGCCACCCTGCCCCCCGGCCCAGCCCTCCCCTATTAGCAACCAGCTGCAGGTAAACATAAAGAGGCTTAAGAAGTGAACACTCAGCAAGACCTACGGGGACAGTGCTACACTGGTTACCTTTGTTACCGGAACAAATGCAATAATTTAGAAGTTAGATGAAAAGTTTAATCAGTAGATCAGTTTTGGTGGTTTAACAGTACATTATTTATACAAGCTTAAAAGACAGACCAAGAAGAGGTATGGATGAGGACAGATGTTGTTTCCAAAATAAGGATTATCCCTACAGATAAGGGAGAGTTAGGAGCTGTGCTTGCTATGTACATCTATCTTTGACTTCTATTGCCTCTTTTTTTGCAATAAAGTGTATTTTCAGCTAGCACATATTTAAAAGTGTATCTAAAGTCAAAACTTTAAACTTTAGTTTTAGAAAGGCCCAAAGCAAAAAAGCAAAAAATGTATAAAAAAAGTACCTTCTATTGCTCCAAATTTCCAAATTCCTATTTTTTTTGCTGCTGTAGTCCAATTTTGTGCTTAAGGGAGGACTACGTAATTCTGCCCTTGGTCCCACTGTATGTAAGAATGTAGCATCCTTTTCTTGGTCAATGCAGAGATGGGCTGGGGGGACTAATGGACTTCCAGGGGTTGTTTTACTAAAGGCAAATAGACTGTGCACGTTGCAAAGTACAGTTGCCCTCTGCAAGTACAGTTGTTCCAGAGCTTAAAAAATTAGATAAAGCTTCACTTTGCAAAGAATACCCAATCATGTGCAAGGGAAAAAAAAAACAGCATTTTTGCTTGCACATGATTGGATGATGGAAGTCAACAGAACCTCTGCACATTTACTAAGCTCTGGAGCAACAGCAATTGCAGAGGGCAACTGCACTTTGCAAAGTGCATAGTCTATTTGCCTTAAGTAACCCAACCCCTATGTATGGAAAGAGCAGTGCACTGCCCATTCCAAACAAAGGCACTCAAGGGGGAAAAGGAGAGATTTGGGAAGCTTACGAAGGATGTTACAAGGTGGCAGTAAAACAAAGTAAGAAATTATTTTGAAAAAAATAAATACAGGCGGCAGGTTGGCAAGGCTGTGCTAACCGCCATAGATGTACGTCGGACACTTTAAGAGCTGTGGAAGGCCCGCACAATACCAGAGCCGATGCGCGTGGCTGGCGGCTGCGTAGTCCGCAGGTCACCCGCGTTCGCTTCACAGAGAGCCAGAATGGGGATCTGTCAATCTAAACAGACAGATCTCCATTCTGACAGGGGAGGAGAGAGAGATCTGCTCTTCCAAGTGATCAGGAACAGCGATCTCTCTCCTCCTCCAGTCAGTCCCATCCCCACAGTTAGAAACACCTCCCAGAAAACACATTTAACCTTTTGATTACCCCCTAGTGTTAACCCCCAGTGACATGTATACAGTAATCAGTGCATTTTTATAAATGCCAATGGTCCCAAAAAAGTGTCAAAAGTGTCCGATGTGTCTGCCGCAATGTTGCAGTCCCACTAAAAATCACCAGTACTAGTAAAAAAAAAAAATGATAAAAATAATGCCATAAATATATCCCCTATTTTGTAGACGCTATAACTTTTGCGGAAACCAATTAATATACGCTTATTGTGATTCTTTAACCAAAAATATGTAGAAGAATACATATTGGCCTAAACTGAATGAAAAAAAATTTGGGGGATATTTTTAGGCTACTTTCACACTTCGGTGTTTTCAGGCTAAAAATAGCAACTGTAAAGAGCCTGAAAACTGTCTCACCTGCAGCCCCAGTGTGAAAGCCTGAGTGCTTTCACACTGGGGCGTTGCTCTTGCAGGATGAGAATAAAAGTCCTGCAAGCTGCATCTTTGGGGCGGTGCGGTAGCGGTGTATACACCGCTCCTAAATCGCCTCTGCCCATTGAAATCAATGGGCACCGCTGCTGAAGCGCCTGCAAAGTGCTTTGGCAGCAGCGCTTTGCGGGCTCTTTTAACCCATTTTTAACCCTTTCGGTGGGTAAAAAGCACACCACTAGCGGCGGTAATGCGCCACTTAAACAGGGGTAAAGCGGCGCCGCCTCAGTGTGAAGCCTCGTACACACGACCGAGAAACTCGACGGGCGAAACACATAGTTTTGTTCGCCAAATTTCCCCATTCCTGTCAAGGAAAAAGAAGACATGCTCTCTTTTTGGCTCGACAAGATCCTTGACAGTTTCCTTGTCGAAAAGTGTACACACGACCGGTTTCCCCGGCAAAAAAAAAAAAAACAGCAAGTTTCTTGCTGGTTTTTGCCGAGAAACTCGGTCGTGAGTACGAGGCCTGAAAGTGCCCTTATAGCAAAAAGTTAAAAATATTGTTTGTTTTTCAAAATTGTCTGTTTTTTTGTTTATAGCGCAAAAAACAAAACCCGCAGAGGTGATCAAATACCACCCAAAAAAACTCTACTTGTGGGGAAAAAAAGGACATCAATTGTTTGTGTAGAACGTCGCAAGACGGGGTTGAAATGGTTAAATAAGTTTAGCGGGCACCGGGTGGAACAACAGTGCCCACCAGGGGTAGCAGGATTCCAAAACACTCAGAAGTGCAGAACGCTAAAGTTTTCCAGCTTTAAAAGACAGCGAAGAACCCATTTACAGTCGACGTCTTTTACAGGCTTTTTTTCTAAGTGACAAAAAGACTTTAAAGAAAACCATACAACATGAGTGCCACCCCAAGGCTCACAAAAATCCAATAGTTTCTTATAATTCCAAAATTCAAATCCAAGGTTTAACAAAAAAAAAAAAAAAGTTATTTTATTAGAGGAAGGTCTAATCCTTAAAGGCTGCAAAAACTATTAAGTATTTTCAGTGGTTGCTATTTCAGTAAAATGCTTGTGGCCTGTAGCTTCTTGCTTAAAATAATATTATTTTATGTAGCTAAATGTACAAACGACAGTGTCTGTGTGTCTATTTTAGAAAGAGGGGAGATGATGTTTTGGCATATGCACATTTCCACTAGCTAGAGTCAATCTTTAACTAACGCCCCTTCAATAGCAAGTATTGCCTACGGGCAAATATGCACTTTCCAGCAAAATGACTGCAAACAGCTCTTAAAGGATGTGATATTTTACTCGTGGACACACTGAATGGATACTTATATTCGCGGCCCTCCAGTATATACAGCTGACATAGTTCTGCTGTATCTTCTTACTTGCTACTCTGCAGTGGTGTTTATATTGTTATTAATGATACAATAGTGTCTGTGTTGTATTAGATAACAGTTGGTAACTCGAAAATGTTCACTGTCAAGAACAGCACTTTTTAAGTGCAATAAAACTCTAAAATGGGTTTAACGGGAACGATGGTTTTCAGCACCAACGTTGTGTGTACAGTATAAAATTGCTATCTCGATTTCTTACTAGAGAGAAAACATAAATCAGATGTGAGCGAAAAATATTCTTTACAACATTTGCAAGTTAGCAAGGTCAAGGTGACATGTTCTAAGTAGCATTGCCACTGCTTAGTGCTGGCTTGTAAAGGATTTTTTTTTTAATGTACCATATTTATCGCGGTATAACGCATTCCCGCGTATACCGCGCACCCCTAAAGTTGCCCCGAATCCTGTGGAAAATTTTTTTTTTTGTACTTACAGTTTTGGTGTCTTGCGCGGCATCCATCGGTGGCCTCTTCGAGTCCCGCGTCCGTCTGCGGCTTCGGGTGTCCTCTTCGTCGTATCCGGCGTCCTTCTGCGGCTTCGGGTGTCCTCTTCATCGGGTCCGGTGTCCTTCTGTGGGGTTCTCGGGTCCTCCCCGCTCGTTTCCCGCGCCGAGTTTGAATATTGCACCGACATATACCGAGCGCAGTACACTCGTGTATCGTCGGGCAGGCTCGGCAACTCTCGCGCTGACGTCCTGTACGCTCAGGACGTCAGCGCGAGAGGCGCCGAGACTGCCCGAAGATACACGAGTGTACTGCGCTCGGTATATGCCGGCGCAGTATTCAAACTCGTGGCGGGAAAGCGGGTATCGGCATATACCGCGCACCCGCGATTTTGCCCTGATTTTCAGGGCAAAATAGTGCGCGGTATACGCCGATAAATACGGTAGTTGTAAAAGTTTATTTTTTTAAATAACAAACATGTCCTACTTACCTCCACTGTGCAGTTCGTTTTGCACAGAGTGGCCCTGATCCTCCTGTTCTGGGGTCCCTTCAGGGGCTGTCTCGGCTCCTCCCCACAATAGCTAACCCCTTCTGTGAAGTTCTCTCTCGAGGGGGTTACCTTGCGAGTGCGCTCCCTGTCATACACTCTGCGTCCATAGACGCAGAGTGTATGACTCGGTTGCGCCCCCCGGTGGCCGCATCATTGGATTTGATTGACAGCAGCGGGAGTCAATGGCTGCGCTGCTATCAATCTATCCAATCAATGCAGAGAAGCAGTGGAGAAGAGGACGCCGGGGGACACACACAGCAGGTGAACGGGCTCAGGTAAGTAAAAAGGGGGGGCTGGGGGGCCAGTGACAGCGAGGTGTTTTTTCACCCTAAGGCCTCGACAGAATCCATCAAGAAACTTGGTGGCAGAGCTTTTTTGCAGACGAAAACGGTTGTGTGTATGCTTTTCATCGAGAAAACTGTCGAGGAACTCGACGAGGAAAAAAGAGAACAAGTTCTCTTTTTTCCTCGATGGGAGTCTCAATTTCCTTGTCCTGTTCCTCGTCGGGCTGGTTTTCGATGAGAAACACGTTCGTGTGTATGCTTAGAAACCCGCGCATGCTCAGAAAGTATGAGACGGGAGCGCACCTTTGGTAAAAGTAGCGTTTGTAATGGAGATAACACATTCGTCACGCTGTAACAGACTGAAAAGTGCAAATCGTCTCTTACCAAACACGCAGTAACATCAGATTAGCAAAAGCAGCCCCAAGGGTTGTGCCAGTGGAATCTAACTTCCTCTGCCGTCGTATGTGTTGTACGTCACCGCGTTTGAGAACGAGGAGATTTGGTCTTGACTGTGTGTACGCAAAGAAAGCTTGTCGAGTTTCTCGACAAGCTTAACAAGGAACTCGTTGAGGAAAACGATGTGTCTTTTCCGACGAGTTCCTCGGTTGTGTGTACGAGGCCTTATGCATAGGATGCATTAAAGGGGTTGTAAAGGTAAAAAAATGTTTGGGCACAGCATATGTTCAGTTAAAGGGGTTGTAAAGGTTCGTGTTTTTTCACCTTAAAGGGGTTGTAAAGGTAAAAAAAAAATCTCTAAATAGTTTCCTTTACCTTAGTGCAGTCCTCATTCACTTACCTCATCCTTCCATTTTGCTTTTAAATGTCCTTATTTCTTCTGAGAAATCTTCACTTCCTGTTCTTCTGTCTGTAACTACACACCGTAATGCAAGACTTTCTCCCTGGTGTGGAGAAATCCTCTTGAGGAGGGAGGGTAGCGAGCAGGAGTGTCCACTAACTCACAGCTCCTTTCTCTATCTGCAAAGTAGAAAGTGTGCTGACACTCCTGCTCGCCCCCTCCCCCTTAAGAGGCTTTCTCCACACCAGGGAGAAAGCCTCCCATTACTGTGTGTAGTTACAGACAGAAGAACAGGAAGTGAGGATTTCTCAGAAGAAATAAGGACATTTGAAAGCAATATGGAAGGACGAGGTAAGTGAAGGAGGACTGCACTAAGGTAAAGGAAGCTATTTAGGGATTTTTTTTTTTACCTTTACAACCCCTTTAAGGTGAAAAAACACGAACCTTTACAACCCCTTTAACTGAACATATGCTGTGCCCATGCAGGTGCCATTATATGGCAGCTCGACAAGCTGTACATACTAGGGTTGAGTTACTAAAGAAAAATAGACTGTGCACTCTGCAAGTGCCGTTGCTCCAGAGCTCACTAAATGAGGAGAATATACACATATGCTAGTGCTCAGGATATCAGTAAGAGGAATCAGTTAAAAATTAAACAATGGATAAAAGTAATAAGTCCAAGGAGGATAATTAAAAAAAAGGGGAGGGGGAGAGAGTACAAGTAGATTTGAAACAATCTGTCTTCAAGGGAGGATGTTTATGACATTTCATGGATAAGACTGACACTAAGGGCACAGCTTTTCAAAAGAGTGAAGCCAACTCTGGTAATCAAGATAAGAAAAAAGCAGAAAAGCGCCTCTGAGTGAAAGGTTTTTGATTGTGTACAATAATATGTAACCAACACTTACAGTACATAAAAGTAAGGGATGACAGGCTCATGGATATCGCGCATGCTCTGAAACGCGTTGTGTTTCCCCCACACTCCGGTGACGTCATATGGTCACGGACTTGTTCACAGAGCAGAACACTTTCATCTCCTCTATCCACCAGGCCCCCGAGAGGATCAGCCTGCTTCATCCCGGGGAAACCGCGGTTATTGCTGCTGTATACTCCGCTCACAGGGGTCATATCAGAGTCGGAGACCAATCCAGGATGGTCTACTATCCATGAGCCTGTCATCCCTGACTTTTATGTAAGGCTTCATGTACACGGGACATTTGTTCAACCTCTCCTGAACGATTTAACTTGACAGCTAGAAACCAGTGTCTAAAAACGTTTACAAGATGCGTTTAGTCGCGCTTAGTGGCGTTTTGCGCTTGAATTGCCTCTAAACACAGCTCCTGAATGAATTTTTTTGGGTTCCAAAAAAAGCCTCTAAATGGAACTGAACTCCCTAGAAATGACTATAAACAACCATGTGTACATGTACTGATAAGATAACATAGAGAAGAGTTCAGGAGCAGTTGAAAAAAAACAAGAAACTTGCTGGGATTTTTTTTTTTGCCGAGGAAACCGGTCATGTGTACATTTTTCGACGAGGAAACTGTCGAGGATCCCGTCGAGCCAAAAAGAGAGCATGTCTTCTTTTTCCTTCGACGGGAATGGAGAAACTTACCTTGTCGAGTTCCTCGACAGCCTAACAAGGAACTCGACGAGGAAAACGATGTGTTTCGCCCGTCAAGTTCCTCGGTCGTGTGTACGAGGCTTAAGGCAGCGTACACGCGATCAGTCCATTCAATGAGAACGGTCCAAATGACCATTCTCATCGGTTAACCGATGAAGCTGTCTGATGGTCTGATGTGCCTACACACCATCGGTTAATGAACCGATCGTGTCAGAACGCAGTGACGTAAAACACAACGACGTGCTGAAAAAAACGAAGTTCAATGCTTCCAAGCATGCGTCGACTTGATTCTGAGCATGCGCAGGTTTTTAACCGATGCTTTTGCATACTAACGATCGGTTTTGACCTATCGGCTAGGCGTCCATCGGTTCAATTTTAAAGCAAGTTCTCATTTTTTTGACCGAAGGATAACTGACCGATGGGGCCCACACACGATCGGTTTGGACCGATCGTGTGTACGTGGCCTAAACGTCCGTTTACCAGCAACAGTGTACATGAGGCCTAATGCCTTGTACACGATCAGAATTTCCGATGGAAAAAGTCAGACGGATTTTTCCATCGGATATTCAGATCATGTGTAGCCCCCATCTGAGTTTTTTCAATGGATATTCCAATGAATTCCGTTGGAGTTTAGATATAGAACATGTTCTATTTTACTCCGATGGAATTGAGTCGGAATTACGATGTGATTTGGCTGGGCAAAAGCCTGATCGTGTTTACAAGGCATCAGTGTTGGATACATATTATTGTACGCAATAAACTTTGCATTCAGGGGCGCTTTTCTTCTTTTTTCTTACTAAATGAGAAGCTCTGCTGATTTCCATCATCCAATCATATTCACGCAAAAATGCTGTTTTTTATTTCCTTGCATGTGATTGGGTATTGTTTGCAAAGATAAGAAAAACAATGGGGGTAAATAATGATTGTTGGCAATCAATCCAATGTCTCAACCACCGTTAGGAGTTCAGTCCTCTAACCAAAATGCATATATGAAAAAGAACGAATTTGCACCCAGAGGGTGTAAAGCTCCCTACCAGGGCAAATAAATGAACACAAGTTTTGTACTTTCCAACAAGTCTAATTTCTGTCCAATTAAACGCTTATTTGGCCTGGTTGGGAGATTTACACCCTCCGGGTGCAAATTCCTTCTTTTTCATTCTTTGCAAAGAGAAGCTTCACCTCATTTACTAAGCTCTGGAGCAACGGTGATTGCAAAATGCACAATTTGCCTTTAGTAACTGTCTTTTTGTTCCTATGATACTCTATTCTAATGCAAAGAATAGCATGGGGGGGACCGCCATAGGGAACATGTTCCAGAGTCGCGCAGACTTTTTTTTACAGAAGCTAGAAAAAAATTTGCCAGAAATTAAACTGCAAAAGTTTGCGTGAATGTGTAGAATCCCTCCAAACTGCATATCAGACCCTCTGAGTCAGGTATGGGTTTTAAACAGAAAGCAAAGCCTCCGGGGAAAAAAAAATACACCCTGCAAGACAAAAAAAAAAAAAAGACACCCTGCATAGCATACTAGCTCATTATAAATTACTTACCTGAGATCGAAGCCCCCGCAGCGGTCCTGGTTCGCCTTCTCCATCACCGCCGTCTCTCCCGGCTGTGACGTCCGGATATCGCGGCTCCGGCACTGTGATTGACCGGAGCCACGATGACGTCACTCCCACGCATGTACGCGGGTGCTGCCACTATCGCCACGATCGCCGTTAGAAACAGCACGCTCAGTGCACCTGCACGCCGATGTCTACGGCGCAGGTGCCGTAGGTATCGGTGCCTGTCTTTTGCAAATATCTCCTAAACCGTGTAGGTTTAGGAGATAATTCTTGCACCTACAGGTAAGCCCTAATCTAGGCTTACCTGTAGGTAAAAGTGGTCTGTAAGGGTTTACAACCACTTTAAGGGGGTACACCTTGCAAAAAAAATCATTAAAAAGTGGGAGGTCCCCCAGGGTCTGATATGGTTTTAAGTGGGATCCTCACACAATTTTTTTTGATGTTCTAAGGATTAATACCAGACCCTAGATTAAGCTTGAAGCTATGTTATCAGAAAGCAATGTTATCTGCCTCCCCAGCTCTTCTGTGTACTACAAAATGCCTTTTCCATTTTCCTATGAAATGGAGATCTGGAGTGTGGTAGAAGTTTGTAGTCCATATCAGGGGAGCAGCCTAGAGAGTCAATGCTGCTCCTCCCCTATAGATACAGTACAACGAGTGAGAGTTCCAAGGGTAGGAAGTGTATTTCTGGCACAATCACCAGTGACAGGAGTCTGAAAATTAAAAATTAAATGAATGCAGCCACCCCATCTAAGAATGAATAAGCAGCAATATATTACATTTTTGATATACTTTTTTTTGCTTTTAAAGCCTAAAGCTCCAATTCGGGAGACTCTCAAAATTAGAGAGTTAGGACCGCAGTAAACTGGGGTGCCTTGATATGGCTACTGCAGTTTAACTTGCCGACCTAGCTAGATGCCATAACCCCGGTATATATATATTTTTTTCTTAGGCAGTTAGCTTTCCCATAAAAGTGATCTCAGAGGTGGATTCGCTAACCCCCCGTGTTTTTTTTAACTGACCAAAAATGCAGCAAGCAAGATTTTTACCACCACAAGGGAAGTGCAACAGACCAGTGTGAAGACATACATAGAATTTAAAGGGATGCATTTTTCTTGCGTGAATGGTGCTGATAATTGCCGACCATAAAATTCATATTCATTTAAAATCATGATATAAACGAAAAAGTCAAATATAATACAATTATATAAAACTATTTATATATTTTTAAAAAACTTTCATTTTCGGTTTCAGCTTCGGCACTAAAATATCTATTCAACTAGTCCCTATACTTTTGAGGAGGGGTGAGCTCCCTCCAGGCACACCTGTCCTTAATCAATCCAGCTGCTATTTAAGCCCTGTACACACGATCGCTTTGTCCGATGAAAACAGACCGATGGACTGTTTTCATCGAACAAACCGATCGTGTGTGGGCCCCATCGGTTTGTTTTCCATCGGTGAAAAAAAATAGAACATGTTTTAAATTTTTCCTATGGATAAAAAAACGATGGAAAAAAATGATCGTCTGTGTGTAAGTCCATCGGTCAAAAATCCACGCATGCTCAGAATCAAGTCGACGCATGCTCGGAAGCATTGAACTTCATTTTTTTCAGCATGTCGTAGTTTTTTACGTCACCGCGTTTTGGCACGGTCGGATTTTTGACTGATGGTGTGTAGGCAAGACTGATGAAAGTCAGCTTCATCGGATATCCGACAAAAAAATCCATCGGATTAGATTCCATCAGATATCTGATCGTGTGTACAAGGCTTTAGGCTCAATTCACATACGTGCATGTTGATTTTGAGCATTTCTGCAGTGATTTTTGCTGTGCTTTCTGCATTTTTGTAACCACGTTTTTACCGTTTTTTTTTGCAATTTGTGTCTTTTTTTCTTACATTCGCTGTATATAGCTGGTTGCTAAGGAGCGGGTCGGGAAGCCGGCCACCGTGCCCTTACCAACAGATGAGTTATCAGCTGTCAGCGGACGTCCCCCCTTCAGTCCATACCATTGCCATGTACATAGATGTGTGTTCACTATGAAATGCTTTGAATTTTGAGTTTCTTAATGTATATATTTTTATTTAGAGTACATAACTCCCCTGAGGAAGACCATAACAGTACAGGTCGAAACACGTCGGGCATCTATGTCGCTTGTATTCTGTAATGTAATGTTATGCTCCACTGTATCAACATCACTATTCATGATGAAATGTGTTTTGTATTCTATAACCAGAGCTCTTATATTAATTCATACATGCTATTGTAATTTCATATGGCAATAAAATACATTTTACAAACAGTTACTGCCTTTTTTTTATATATCTTTTTTTGCTGCTAATAAACCCCTTGAGGGAACACTTCTATATTGCATTTTTTCGGGGTGTGCAGCCTCTTCATTTCTAAATGTGTGATTTCTCTATTTCCCAGTCCATACCAGGTCCTTCAGTCTGGTGTGTATTTGGAGGGGACACCCCCATGCCAAAAAAATTCTATGCTCCCCCCACTCCAAAACACCTTGCCCCCATGTTGGTGGGGACAAGGGTCTCTTCCCGACAACCCTGGCCAGTGGTTGTGGGGATCTGTGGGTAGGGAGCTTATCGGAATCTGGAAGCCCCCTTTAACAAGGGAGCCCCCAGATCCCCCCCCTATGTGAATGGGTATCGGGTACATCGCCCCCCTACCCATTCACCAAAAAAGCAGTGAAATGTAATAAAAAAAACAAGAGGCAGTTTTTGACAAGTCCTTTATTAAAAAAAATAGCTGTCTTCTCCCCGAGCCGTCTTCTCCTGCCGCCGTCTCTCCTAACGCCGTCTTCTCCCTGAGCCGTCTTCTCCCACCACTGTCTCCTCCTGGAACTCCTTAGCAACCAGCTATATTCAGTGAATGTAAAAGAAAAAAAGACACAAAACACAAATCGCTGCAAAATCACGGTAAAAAACAGTACTTGAAGTCAATTACATGCAAAACGCTGCATTTGGCGGGAAAAAAAAGCTCTGACCCTTTCCAAAACGCAGAGGCACAAAAATGCATTGATGTGAATGTGTTTCATAGGAACCCATGTTAAAAAAAATACCCCTGCATTTCTGCAAAATGCAAAAAGCATCAAGAAACGCAATGGTGTGAATGGAGACTTACTGTATGTTCTCCAATTTGGGAGACTCTCAAAATTAGAGAGTTAGGATCGCAGCAAGCGTGGCATATGTTCTAATCAGCTATCTCTGCATGTGGGCATAACACTTTTGCAGTGCAGCCTACTTAAGGACCTGCCTTCAATGCCAAGGCTTTCTTTTTCTTTTATTACCTTCAGAGAGCAATACATTGGGAAATCACTTGAATCATATGAATAAATGGTTGTGGAATGAATCATCTGAGCTTCCATTAATTCTTATGGGGATATTTGCTTTGATATACGAGTGCGTTGGATAACAAGCATGTTTCCGGAAGAAATTTTGCTCACAATCCAAGTTTTTACTGTATTTTGAAGTACAATATGAAGTTATGGGCACAGCATATTGAGCAGAAACTCTGTAAATTTCCCCAAAAAAGTAATTGTTACGTAAAACTTTTATCTCTCTGAATATTTCCCCTCCCCCCCCCCCCAGCAAAACCATGTGGCTAACATCATAGTAATATTCAGGTGGATAGAACATTGTTCTTAATTCTAAGTGGTCCATCCGAAATGTAAAGCGAACCCCGACAAATAGCAATTTTTTTTGCATGTTTAGTTCTTTAATCTCTGTGCTGTTTGTGACACAGTAAGGCCAGGCAATTACCTCCAGCTACCACTGGCCTCTGCTCACACCGCAATAAATGCTTTAACAAATTATTACAGCTGTTTTACATCAATGTACAAGGTGTTTCTAATATTTTATATTCAAAATAACTCAGGTGGAAGTAAGCGGTGAATGTGATAGTTGTGGTGATATTTACAGTTTGACATCATAAATTCAATGATAGAAATAACACGATTTCTGGAGGAAAAATGTGTTTTATTTGACTCCCATTCATCCATGCCTGTGTAAAGGAAGGATTTATGATGGCAAAGACACCAGCTAGAACCGGGGCCTCTAGCACCTTATTAAAATTTTATATTTTGGAAAGGAAAGACGGAGGCACGGAGCTATAGGTGTGTTTATTTACCTCTTCCATAGACATTTCTGTGTACAATCCAAAGAATGTCACAATTTATAAAATGATTATAAACCGCTATAGGCATTACTTTATTTCATAATTGCACCATATGTTTTCATTTTAGGATTTAGAAGAATCTTTAAAGTTTGCAGATTAACACCTTCGAGACACAAAGGATTTGATGTATCGTACTGTTGTTCAAAGACAAGGTTTGAAGTTTCAGCATGGCTGGACGAAAAAATATGTCAACACCCTTGTAGTCCTTATTGTATCAAAGCCCACACCCCTGTACCCCCCTTCCACACCCATTACTTACAACTCTCTTAACTTCCCCATGTCCAATGCCCTTATCTCCATTATTTCTGGTGTCAAGCACACCCAACACATAATCTCCTTAAGCCCATTATGCATCTAACATCGCACCTCCATGACTCCTCTATCTAGTACTCCCAACCCCTTAAAGCTTTCCAGTGTTCAATGGCCTTATCCCTATCATTTCTGAAAGTGAAGGTTCCCAACACAAAATCTCTTCAAGCCCATCATGCCTCTAACATCCCTCTCCTTGTAAGTTCTCACCCATCCAATACTTTCAACCTTGAAATGTCCATCTTCACAAGAATAATGCACCCATACCATAATCCCCAACATTAAAGGGGTTGTAAAGGTTTGTTTTTTATTTTCGAAAAAGGTTCCTTTAAGCTAGTGCATTGTTGGTTCACTTACCTTTTCCTTCGAGTTCTCTGTTTCTAGATATATTCCATGGTCTATGCTCCTGATTAGCGGCTATAAGGCCGTGAAACGTATCGAGCCATCATAACTTATACTATAATTTTTATCATGGATTAACAAGATTCCTTATGATGTAACTCATGTTTTTAACAATTCACCACAGTAATTTTGTTATCTTACCTCTTTTATTCTCCCTTCCCTCTTTCTATTTTGAGAGGATTTTAGGAAGGTCATTCAGGCCATTTAGGCTCCAATTGTATCATGGCTATGTATATAAATCTGAAAAAGAGGGGTGTACTGCGCTAATTTGATAAATGGTAAAGCGGCAACTGCGCTGTTGTAGGCTAAAATGTGACACTAGTGACAATGAAGTGATAGATAAATATCAATTAAAATTATGAAACACAGACTGAGTGAAAAAATTTATATCTGTACATAGGTCTGTGAGACCTCAATAAGATAACAAGAAGGGGTTAATTCTTAAATTAGGTAGAAACCTGAAAATGATCAAGTGAATAAATACCAGTCTGTGTGAACGAACCCAAAAAATCCTTAGGAATACCATTAACAAAACGTCAAAGATAAAAAAATGTGAATATAATAAAAAATATTAATGCAGAGTGTCCATATAACCGTAAATATCCCCAGTGTTCAACGAATCTGAGGCCCCGTACACACGACCGAGTTTCTTGGCCAAAACCAGCAAGAAGCTTGCTGGGGTTTTTTTTGGGCCGAGGAAACCGGTCGTGTGTACACTTTTCGCCGAGGAAACCGACGAGGATCTCGTCGGGCCAAAAAGAGAACATGTTCTCTATTTCCTCTGCGGTAATGGGAAAATTTGGCTCGCCGAGATCCTCGGCGGCTTCACAAGGAACTCGACGAGCAAAACGATGTGTTTTGCCCGTCGAGTTTCTCGGCCGTGTGTACGTGGCCTAATAGTCCAGGAAAAAGTGCTGACAGGATAGTGCCTCCACCAAACAATAACACTAGCGCTTACCAGATGGATGTGATCTCCCAACGTTTCGTCACTAGAGGGAATCCCGTGACCACGTCCCTCTAGTGACCAAACGTTGGGAGGAACGACGTTCTGACGTCACCGCGTTGTGTGCCAGACCTGGAAGATACGGGCTCCTGAATCGAAGAGCCGGCCGGTTCGATTGTTTTTCTATATGCCTTATCTCACTTCTTCGATGTAAGTGTGCATTTTTATGTTACTTATTACATTTGTAAGGGTTTTACACTATGCCAGTCCCTTCCATTTTTTTATGTGGTGCATCCTGAATTGCTACATTGTTTGAGACATCTTCTATGCAATATTGAACCACACTGAGGGATTTATGCTACCAATAGAGACCCCAGGCTGGCATATCAACCATATGCGCATATTGATCTCCTATAATTATAGATCACATCCATCTGGTAAACGGCAGTGTAATTGTTTGGTGGAGGCACTATCCTATCAGCACCTTTTCCTGGGCTATTGGATTCGTTGAACACTGGGGATATTTAAGTTTATATGGAGACTCTGCATTAATTTTTTTTATTATATTCACATTTTTTTTACCTTTGACGTTTTGTTAATGGTATTCCTAAGGATTTTTTTGGTTTGTTCACACGGACCGGTATTTATTCACTTGATAATTGTCAGGTTTCTACCTAATTTAAGAATTAACCCCTTCTTGTTATCTTATTGAGGTCTCACAGACCTATTTACAGATATAATTTTTTTCACTCAGTCTGTGTTTCATAATTTTATTTGATCTTTATCTAGCACTTCATTGTCACTAGTGTCACATTTTAGCCTACAACAGCGCAGCTCTTCCTTTGACCACTATGTATATAAATGTATCAGTTGCCATTTATGTATATATTATATATGAATGTCTATTGGATTGTGAATTATTATGTAGCTTATGTTGTAAGTGATCAAAAGTTTATTCTTTAGAGGCTTTATGCCCAAAATATTGTGTAAGAGATTATATAATTTAAATAAACATAATTTCTTAGTCACCTGACTTCTTTAATTGCTGCTGTGTGCTTCATATAAAGTCCTGCTTCTGTCTCTCTTCTTCATATAAAGGAATACCTGCAGCAGTCGGGGAGCAGTATTGCACCAGAATTGGAATTAACAGGCCACCAGAAGGGCTAAGTAAACATGATCTTGTTTTAGAGGCTGTGCCTAGTTTACAAGTTATCCTGTAGTGACAGGGTCACTTTAAAGTACTTAAAGTGTTACTAAACCCGCAACAGTAAAATCTGTATGTATATGCAGCATAGCATGCTTGTTATACTCACTGTGGAACTTAAGGGGTTAATTCTGCATTGTGTAAAAATACTGTTTTATCCTGTATGCACAGATCCTCCCCTCCCTGCACTGTCTATCTGGGGAAGGCCAACTAACATAGGCAGTGTAGCTGACCTGCACATGCTCAGTTGTGTCTTTTATGCTTGAGAGAACAGTTTCTTGTTCTAAAAGATAGCCAGGTCACATGATATTGACATCACACATGTGGGCATGTATGTAGACTGCAGTGAAAATCTCCTCCTTCCTGAACTTTCAGCACTGAAAAAACTGTACAGTTTATGATGTAATCGTGGTATGTAGATCACCAAAAAAGGTATATAGTGGCAGTATTGTAATGTAAACAGAAGATTTATAAGCTGTGGACACTGTGGGGGGGGTGGGGGGGGCAGCGGATTAACTATTTTCATATTACTGGGTTCAGTAACCTTAAAGCTTAAACTGCATTTAAAACACCCTTAATGATTTGTAAAAAATACATATCTGGATCAACCAGTGTTTTTAATATCTATCCAGAGGTAGTGAGATGAACATTCCCTTGTATCTTCCACCAATCCTATTACCTTCTTAGGTACACAATCCCTTCTTGCTAATGCTAAGATTGCAAAACTGTTCGTTCTAACTTTATCCATGCTTTAGTTGAAACATAGGTGGACTCATGCCAGATTCGTACCTTACATTGTTGTGACGATCTGATCCTTCGCCAAACATGGCTCTCAGTTAGAGAACTGTACATGGCAGGTTTAAAATCATCTTTGCAATAGCAACAATTACTTTTTAAATCTAATTTCACTAAAGAACTGCACATTACAAGTCTAGCCAAGAACAATGTCATTCTGGAGCACTTGTGGACATCTCTCAACTTGACCTGAATGAAATGATTGACATTTCAGGAAATGGCTTCCATTATTCTATTGCCAAAATAAATGACTATGAAGCCAAGCTAGCTGTACTTTTAACTAAGGTTATTTTCAGGTGAGCTTAGCTAATATTTTGAATAAGCACTCTGTTCCTGAGTAGCCCCAATAAAATGAATTTCCTATGTTATTCTTATGTCCCTGAATAAAAATAGAGTATGAACTACAGTTTTAAAGAAGTTATCCACCTTTAACTGATTCACTTTTATTGGGGTGTACACACCTAATGTTTAATTATAAATTAATTCTATAGCAAAATCCCCCAACACCAGCAATCTGGAGGAGAAGGCATCATTTATGGTGGCTAAGTGGTTAGTCCTCTCTCTGAGCAGCTCTGGGTCCTGGGTTTGAATCCTAGTAGATTTGCTATCCTCATAGAGTTTGTATATTCCAACTATGTGTGTATGGATCTCCTTTACTATAACACACAGGTAGATTGATTGGCAAAGACAAAACTGACCCCACAGTGTGTATTAGGGGATTAGACTCTCAGCTGTTTTGGGCAACATGGAGGGTAAAATACAGACTACACAGACTGGTGCCACAGCAGCACAGTGCGGGGAACCAGAGAGTGGGACCTGTTGCCTGTCAGCCTGTCTAGAGACAGAGACACTAAGGACCTTACTGTGATCATAAGGTACTGATTGAGAAGAGATTTCTGGGACAACAGACCTGGACCCGTTGCATACCAGGGCTGGTGAGGGGAACAACCATGCTTAACCACTTAGTGCCCACAGGTAATGCCAATAGAGACTACTCCTTACTAGCAGCCCAACAGCCATCCATTGTGCACAGCCTTAAAGAGACTGCATAATGTGCACCACCTTACAGACAGGCCCCAATGGTAGGTGGCTTAAAGGAACACTAAAGGTAAAGGTTTTATTAGATCAATTGATTGCTGTAAGCTAGAGCATTTAAATATCACTTACCTCGTTTTTCCTTTTGACCTCCAAAATATAGTAATCCAGGTTTGAAAATGCCATTTCCTGTCTCTCCTCCTCCTCCTCCTTGCTTTCCACCAGCACCTGAGCTGTTTTGCATGGTGGAAAGCAGAATGTGCTCACCCCCTCCCTATGCATACAGCTCTGCGTGAAGATGCTCTCTTATCCCTCACAGGCATGGAGGCTAAGCCTAATGGGAACTGTAGTTCCCATTAGGCCGTGATTTAGCAAGAATGAATGCGCACCGCAAACCAGGAAGTCAGTGAGAATAACGATTCAGGAGTGATGGAGGTGAATAAAACAGCTCGATTTCAATAGGTATCAAACTAGTTATAATGCAAAACATTACTTTTTACTTTATCAGCTACTGTCAGACTTAAATTTAAGAGGAAAATAAAGTACTTTTGCACCATCATCAAAGGTACCCCTCTTTATAGAACGCATACCCCCACTCACTATTAGAGGTGTACGTGCCAAGTCACTGCACTTTTTTGTTATTTATTTTTGACTTAGCTTAATTGCAGTTTACTTAATTGCCATACTATAGGTTGGTGTTTACCCTATTAAGTTCGGTCTGTTCAAACATGTCCAGCAGTCAGTTTACTGATTCATGCCCTGTCTAACTTGTTTTGCCATAATATACTTATTTTATTTACCACCATGTTGCTTGTGGCCGATTTTCTGTGTATTATTATAGAGTGGTAGCATACTATGTACAATATATATTGTGACTAATTGATTTGTATCTTCTTATACATTATGTGTAACTATTTTTAAGTAGATAACTCTATTTGATTCGGACATATGGGATATGGAAAAAAGTTGAGACCTTGAAATGTATGAAAGTTCAGTGCTTGGTCAAAACTCAGACAGAGGGCCAGATCCTCAAAAGGGATACGCCAGCGTATCTACTGATACGCCGTCGTATCCCTGTTTCTATCTTTGGAACTGATCCACAGAATCAGTTTCCCAAAGATAGGCAGAAGATCCGGCATGTGTAAGGGACTTACACTGCCGGATCTTAGGATGCAGTACCGCATCCGCCGCTGGGGGCATTTCGAGTCGAAATGCTGCTTCGCGTATGCAAATGAGCACTTACGGAGATCCACAAAGCGGTTTAGCTTCGTGAAATCTCCGTAAATACTTACGTTGCAATCGTAAAATTAGGGCTGCTTTTACAAAGTGTAAACTGTTCACACCTTGTAAAAGTAGACCCTTCTTTGCAGCGACGCAGATTTTTTTTCCCGCCGTATCTTTTTTTTTTCCCGACGCAACTTTTTTTACCCGGCGCGATTCACAAAACACGGCGTAACGTAATTTCGCGCTATGCTCGGGAAAATGACGTCACGAGCATGCGCAGTACGTCCGGCGCGGGAGCGCGCCTAATTTAAATGGGACTCGCCCCATTTGAATTGGGAACGCCTTGCGCCGGCCGGATTTAAGTTACACAGCCGAAAATTTCTAGGTAAGTGCTTTGTGGATCGGGCACTTAGGTAGAAATTTTGCGGCAGTGTAACTTAAATCAGAATAGTTAAGTTACGGCGCCTCTTTGTGGATCTGGCCCTAAGTTTATTAGTCTGAGTTTATTAGAAGTATATTATGAGTATACTACTCACTAGATGGTTTACAACAGAGCCACTTATGACAGGCCTTATAATACGTTTTTAAAGACCCTCTAGTAGAGGTTTATGAAATCCCTGCATTCTTTCTTAGCTGGTCTGTATTACCTCTCCTGTTCACCTAGCACACACAACATTTAAATTGGACCATTTTTGTTACCGACTTCTTGGGAAAAAATAGGTTGCCACTGTGTTCAGTATGGCTTCACTCCACACAGCTTGCGGTTCCAAAGAAATCACTATTGTCACACCTTCTGCCTAGCCTTCTTAATACACTAGGCTTAAATACTACCATTTCCCATAGGTGCGCACGTACCTTACTCCTGCTTCTGACAGTGGCACAGCCAGGCTGGTAAAAATCTAGTGCCTTCACAGGCGCCATAATGTCCTGTAGATTTGGACTTCTCATTTAGGTATATGAGATGTAAGTGCGCATTCGCAAGCAGCCTGGTATTATATTTTTTTCAAGTCAGGCTGTAGACAAAAAGGTCAGGCCATCAGTTATGCTAAGTAAGCTCATCCAGGTAGTGCTTCATTTCTTGAAAGCACAAAAAGAGAGAGAGAGACACGAGCCACCAACTAGGTGTAGCTGATTTATCAATCAATTAAAAAAAAAACAAGCATGCACTCAAAATGGGGTTGATTTACTAAAACTGGAGAGTACAAAATCTGGCGCAGCTGTGTATATACAGTAAATCAATCAGCTCCCGTTTTTGTTTTTTTGCTTAATTAGACAAACTGAAGTTAGAAGCTGATTGGCTACCATGCAGAGCTGCATCAGATTTTACACTCTCCAGTTGTAGTAAATCGCCCCAAAGTGTGTATTGATAAAAGTGCATATACAGTAATCCAAACCGGCAGGTGGCAGCCTCTTCACAGCTGAGCCTAGAATCTCTTGCATACAGCCTTTAGTCCTGTGTCAGCAAACAAGCTGTAAACTGCACAGAATCCTCAGGGCAAAAGCCAGGCATTAGGGGGGCATGATGATGTCACAGGGGCATGACAATACATTTCAGAGTGGTGCTACCCCTTTGGTATTTGAATTTTCAGATTCCACTACTTTCTGTAAGCTACAGGAAGTGATGGAATCTGAAAAACCCTTTAAAAAATACAAATAAACTGTCAAGATTCTTAATATCATGTGGATGAATGTTTTATCCCATTGGAAACTACCACGCAGTCAACATAATGAACTACAGTATCATCATACTGCACACCAGCAGTTCAAGACTTGCTACTGTTTACTATCTGAGTGTATAGATTGGTGGAGGGATATCATCATGGAGGAGCATCTGACAACGCTTTGGGTGAAGTGTCCCCTTTTCAGTGCTGATTGTCTGATTTCTGGTAAATGGTTTGGCACTCCATACTCATTATTGGAGCAGTTCTTTTGGCACACTGAAGAGTTCCGCTGATTTCTGACATATGTTTATTTGTTCACTTTGACTATCCAGACATTATTATATCACTGATTGCTGATCCTCACTGCCACGTATTATTGGTTTAGTTTACTATTCAGAGTTTTTTTTTTGGTGAAGACTTAATAAGACTTGAACTGTACCATTTATATTGAAGTGCTGCACAAACCCTTTTTACTATATTTATAGTTTTATACTTGGCTTGGTTTTATACTTATACTTGGCCCTTAGGCCTGAGTTAGTAAAGAGATGTATCCTTGTGTGTCCCTTCCCCCACTATCCATCCACTTGTTTTGTTCCTGTTCCCAAACCTCTACTTCTGTCCTCTGTGCGTAGTTGACATGTGCATTAGTTTTCGTCTGAATGCATTTTCGTCCGAATTTCAGGTATAATCGTTATTGTTTTAACAAGCGATAACGAAAGCGCAGAGTCCGAAAACCGAAAGATCCGACATAAACAAATGCTTTATTTTCATTTTCGTTGCGACAACAGTTTGATATAGATTGGAGATTCAACATGATGCTGACAATAACAATTTTTATCTATCGAACCTGCGGTCAAACGTCCCTAACCTTAACTCTATTAGTCCGAGATTATTCTACATAGAGAAAAAAGATTCAACATTATAAAGAGAAAAGATTCGACATTGAGAGAAAAGATTCGACATTGAGAGAAAACATTCGACATAGAGAGAAAAGATCGCTGCTGGAATTGGGTGGGGGAAGTAAAATAAAAATAATAATGATGATGAATGTTATTGGCTGATTGTAACCAAAGAGGGGGAGCAGTAAAATAGCTAGAAGTTTGCACTTGGAGAAACGAATGTGAAAGTGGGCTGACTGTTGGGGTAGACAATTCAACATGAACGACGAAGATTTGACAAAGCAGCGAAAAACATACAAATGTTGAATCTGTCAATGAAGGCTTATGGTGTCTGTCGAAAGTTCTAAGAAGATTCAACAAGCAACTAAACTGCAATCGTACATTTCCAGTCAAATGCATCAGCCCATAGGCTATAGAAAAATTCTAATATTGGTTGACTAGTAATAATAATTAGTAAGTATAATTATTACTAGTGTCATACAACATTAGAATTCTACTATAGCTTGTAGACGGAACATTCGAAGGGAAATGTACGATTGCGGTGTCGAACAGTTTAGCTGCTCCGTTGAATCTTCTTTGAACATTTGACAGACACCATAAGCCTAAAATGACAGATTCTACCAATTAATTCGGATTTTCGGACTAATGCAATTTTTAAAGAAAAACAAAATAAATAAAAATGAATTTCAGGAGTGACTAAATAAATGTATTTTTCAGAGAAAACTAAATTCCGAAACAAAATATTTCAGTGTGCACATGTCTAGTGCGTAGATTCATTCCCTCCCTCCCTGGCTTTAATTTTTTCCCTTCTACTTCCAATTATTCCCCAATCTCTCCTGTCTTCACCCTCTTTCCTGTCCTTCCCTTTTTCCTTTCCTGGATCTACTTTTTCAAGCAGTGGATTGGTCTTTCAAATGGTGATCCCCATAGTGGAAATATCATATATATACACAGACATATTTATAAAGATATTTATAAAGATATAAAGTTTATTCATTAAAACATATAATCTAATAATAACAAAAAAAACAAAGAGGGCAACTAGAGGTCCAAGTGCATATACAACACACGTCACATAGACATTAACCACTTCACAGCCGCGCTATAGACAAAAGACGTCTACAGCGCGGCGCACAATTGCCAGGAGGACGTCCCTGGACGTCCTCCTGTTAACTAGTTCCCTGCGCGCGCCACGGGCGCGCATCAGGGAAAATCTGTGCCCGCCGCATCACGTGGCCGATGCGCGTGCTTGGTGGCCGCGATCGCCATTTACAGAGCCAGGGACGTGGATCTGTGTGTATAAACACACAGATCCACATCCTGTCAAGGAGAGGAGACTGATGGTGTGTCCGTTGTACATGGAGACACCGATTGGTCACCTCCCCCAGTCAGTCCCCTCCCCCACAGTAAGAATCACTCCCAGGGAACACATTTAACCCCTTGATTGCCCCTAGTGTTAACCCCTTCCCCGACAGTCACATTTCTACAGTAATCAGTGAATTTTATAGCACTGTTCGCTGTATAAATGTGAATGGTCCCAAAATAGTGTCAAAAGTGTCCGATCTGTCCACCACAATATCGCAGTCCTGACAAAAATTGCAAATAATCGCCATTACTAGTAAAAAAAAAAGTCATAAATCTATCCCCTATTTTATAGTTGCTATAACTTTTGTGCAAACCAGACACTATACGCTTATTGCGATTTTTTTTTTACCAAAAATATGTAGAAGAATACGTATCGGCCTTAACTGAGAAAAAATTGGGATATTTATTATAGCAAAAAGTAAAAAATGTTGTGTTTTTTTGAAAATTGACAGCCTTTTTTTGTTTATAGCGCAAAAAATAAAAACCGTAGAGATGATCAGATACCACCAAAAGAAAGCTCTATTTGTGGGGGGAAAAAAGACGCCAATTTTGTTTGGGAGCCACGTCGCACGACCGCGCAATTGTCATTCAAAGCGTGACAGTGCTGAAAGCTGAAAATTGGCCTGGGTAGGAAGGGGGCGAAAATGCCGGGCATTGAAGTGGTTAATTGCAATACAGGGACTGCTGAAATTTGAACAGCTGCTTTGGAAATTTGCATTAAAAATGGAGGGGAAATTTGCACCGGAGATGTGTGAACCTAGCCTTAAGGTATTGTGTTAGCTGCTTCATACTATTTAGAGGTTTTCAGTGCAGCCCCCCCCACTTTTTTTTTTACACATATCTAACAGTATGGCTGTCAACTTCTCACTTGACTTCAACAACTTCAAGGACAACTTCCTATATACATCTATATACAGTCTCTTCTCCTCTTTTATCCAGCACAAACTCTTGCTTGCTCCAGCTGAATCAATTTTGAGATGATCTGACAGGCTCACAGTCAGATTTAGCAACAGCCCATTACAGGCAGGAAGTTTTGAGTGTAGCTCAAATATAGTGAAACAGCATGTAACTTCTCTTCTGTGGCCACTGATCCCAGCACCACCGCT